>NC_048290.1:28318542-28446042 GCF_009762535.1 Notolabrus celidotus
CTACTTTGCTCCTGACATATATAACACTTAAGATGCTAAACTCACATGCACTGTAAAATATGAGAAGCACTGTGAAGGAACGTCCACTTATCTCCCTTTTTGTTCCCCTGCAGCCAAAGGAACACTTAGTGAGGACACTATTCGTGTGTTCCTGCAGCAGATTGCAGGGGCCATGAGGGTTCTACAAGCCAAAGGTATCATCCACCGGGACCTGAAACCCCAGAACATTCTACTCTCCTATCCAGCTGGACGCAAGTCGCACTCCAATAACACCTGCATCAAGATCGGTAGGTGTGAGAGTCTATGTACATGAAGCATATTGACATATTTATGCTGTTTGTGATAAAAGAAACTTGACACAACATGATTTATGTAATAAATATGAGATTATACAGTCGTGGCCAAAAGTTTTGAGAATGACACAACTATTAATTTTCACAAAGTCTGCTGTTTCAGTTTTTATAATGGCAATTTGCATATACTCCAGAATGTTATGAGGAGTGATCAGCTCAACTACAATTAATTGCAAAGTCCCTCTTTGCCTTGAAAATGAACTTTATCACCAAAAACACATTTCCACTGCATTTCAGCCCTGCCACAAAAGGACCAGCTAACATCATTTCAATGACACACAGGTGTCACACACATTAACACAGGTGTGGATGTTGATGAGGACATGGCTGGCGATCAATCTGTCATGATTGAGTGACTGGACACTTTAAAAGGAAGATGGTGCGTGACACCATTGTTCCTCATCTGTTAGCCATGGTTACCTGCAAGGAAACACGTGCAGCCATCATTGCATTGCACAAAAAGGGCCTAACAGGGAAGTTTATAGCAGTGAGTAAGATTGCACCTCAGTCAACCGTCTATCGAATTATCAAGAACTTCAAGGAGAGAGGTTCAATTGTTGCCAAACAGGCTCCAGGGCGCCCAAGAGCTTGCTCAGGAATGGCAGCAGGCAGGTGTGAGTGCATCTGCACGCACAGTGAGGCGAAGACTTTTGGAGGAAGGCCTGGTGTCAAGGAGGGCAGCAAAGAAGCCACTTCTCTCCAGTAAAAACATCAGGGACAGACTGATATTCTGCAGAAGGTACAGGGACTGGACTGCTGAGGACTGGGGTAAAGTCATTTTCTCTGATGAAGCCCCTTTCCGATTGTTTGGGGCATCTGGAGGAAGGCTTGTTCAGAGAAGACGAGGTGAGCGCTACCATCAGTCCTGTCTCTTGCCAACAGTGAAGCATCCTGAGACCATTCATGTGTGGGGTTGCTTTTCGGTCAAGGGAGTGGGCTCTCTCACAATCTTGCCTAAAAACACAGCCATGAATAAAGAATGGTACCAGAACGTCCTCCGAGAGCAACTTCTCCCAACCATCCAAGGGCAGTTTGGTGATGAAGAATGCCTTTTCCAGCATGATGGAGCACCTTGCCATAAAGCAAAAGTCAGAACAAAATGGCTCGGGGAACAAAACATTAAGATTTTGGGCCCTTGGCCAGGAAACTCCCCAGATCTTAATCCCATTGAGAACTTGTGGTCAATCCTCAAGAGGCGGGTGGACAATCAAAAACCCACAAATTCTGACAAACTCCAAGCATTGATTATGCAAGAATGGACTGCCATCAGTCAGGATTTGGTCCAGAAGTTGATTGACAGCATGCCAGGGAGAATTGCAGAGGTCTTGAAAAAGAAGGGTCAACACTGCAAATATTGACTTATTGCATGAATTCTGTGTAATTCTCAAGAAAAGCTTTTGATACTTATGAAATGCTTCTAATTGTATTTCATAATACCATAGAAACATCTGACAAAAACACCTAAAAACCCTGAAGCAGCAGACTTTGTGAAAATGTAATATTATTTGTGTCATTCTCAAAACTTTTGGCCATGACTGTATATGATCATTGATTCATCACTAGATTTGTATAGTGCAAAAAAAGGCAGAAACCGAAAAAGTAAACAGTGAGACCCTCGACTGGAGCACACTCTAATTATGTCTCCTGAAGCAGAACATTGAAATCCCTACGCTCTAATCAACCTCTTTACAAACAATTTTACCGCAACAGGACCTTATCATGATTTCCCCAAGGTATTTTACGCACCTAAATTTTTTGTACTCATTTGAGGAAATTGATTCGATTTTAGAGACATCCTCCCTCAGCAGTGTCCGCAGTCTTCATCTGATTAAACCCCAGACACACCAACACAAAGGAAATATCTTCACACAAAAAGGATCTTGTCTATTCCTCCATCAGTTTAAGTCTGTCTGAGCAAGAAATCGCAATAATTATAAGTGTCATGACCTAATATACAGAGCGAGTGTTAGTTCAGCTGTTTGGAGACTCTGATAATCCGTAAGCCTGCTAATTCTCGTTCCTCTGGAGAGACTTAATCAGCCTGTGGGAGCAGAGTGTGAGGCTTGTGCCAGTCCCAGTCACTGCAGAATGTTATAATCCTCATGACTGTGGTAAAACTGGCTCAGTCATATTCACAGACTGTTTACACTCATGTTGTACACTCCTGGTACCTTCATGGACGCAGTTACTAACTCAAGGGGTTTAAAAAGGTTGTGTGAGATCACATCTGTAAAGGTCATTTCTAAAAATAAAAACTGGAAGGTTATTTTGTTATTTGCAACTCTCTGTTGTCAGCCTAGAGGTCATTCCTTATTTTTTCTTCTGATTTCATCCAGTCATCCTCGTAACTGCACGACCTCTGTGACCTCTGTTTCCTCATTTTGGGGTCTCTCATTCTCTTTACCACTCATCTTCCCTTCTCTCTATGAAGCGGACTTTGGCTTTGCCAGATACCTACAGAACAACATGATGGCTGCGACCCTCTGTGGATCACCCATGTACATGGTGAGCACTTTAAAAAATGTATAAAGATGTAAGTAGAAAGTAAAAGCTGGTAAAATCAAATGTTTAGCTTGTTTAAGAGTATTTAAGGTTTACACAATTTCAGTTAAAAAATAATGATACTTTAAATTTGAGGATTTTATTTCTAACATCATTTTTGGATTGCTCATAGTTAGCTGAAAGCAGTCTCTAAACAATGTGGTATTTCTGCAATCAGCTCATTCATTGTACAAGTGCCATAACCACACTCTCCTTCCTCACTAGGCTCCTGAGGTCATCATGTCCCAAAACTACGATGCCAAGGCTGACCTGTGGAGTATAGGCACTATTGTGTTTCAGTGTCTGACCGGCAAGGCTCCTTTTCAGGTAAACACACAACTAGGGATGGAAACAATGAATCCAGTATTGATTAATTGTTTAAAGGTGACATATCATGCAAAATTGAGTTTTTAATGGTTCTCTACCTGAAATATGTGTCCCTGGCATGTCTACAAACCCCCCGAGAATGAAAAAAATCCATTCTGCCCCTGTTTTGATTTCTCCACCTTTCTGTAAATGTGTGTGAAACGAGCCGTTTCAGACTTCAGTGTTTTTGTTACGTAACAACAATATCCGATCTGTAACAGAGTCAGAGCTCAGAGCTTGTTCAGCCCATAGACTGTATAAAATAATACTGAATCCCCTCCTCCGTTTTTCATTACCTGCACACATGTGTGCTAACAAGGAGCTTAGGAGGGAGGCATGCTAGTTGTAGGCTGTCTTAATAAACACAAAGGTCGGTTTTACTCCCCACGTCTGCAGATTTGAAGATCTAGTGGATGATTTTTATTTGTCATGGATAAGTGCTAGCGCTAATTAGCATAGCCACATAGCTATATGTTCGTAGCTGTAGCTGTAGCTGTAGCTGTGTACCAAGACACACGTCGACATACTGACAAATAAAACAACAAGAAACACAGAATCTGTGACCAATCCTTCAGAAAGGTCCCGCTGCCTTTCTGGTAGAGGTCGGTTTTACTCCCCACGTCTGCAGATTTGAAGATCTAGTGGATGATTTTTATTTATCGTGGATAAGTGCTAGCGCTAGTTAGCATAGCCACATAGCTACATGTTCGTAGCTGTGTACCAAGACACACGTCTACATACTGATAAATAAAACAACAAGAAACACTAAATCTATGACCAATCGTTCAGAAAGGTCCTGCTGCAGGCGCCTCTCCGTCAGGATCAGATTCAGAGGGTTGAAGTAACGTGATCTCTGAGCAGCCGTGTATATTCAGCCAACACTTAAACATTAGATCAACGTGCTGGAGAGCCGAGGCACATCCACTTCCGGAGGGGGCGTGGTCAGAGGGAAAACAGAGTGTTCTGATGAGGAATGAAGAAGAGGGTTTTTCAGGCATGCCAAAATCTGATTTCAAAGTGTTTTTTTGAGCATAAACTTTAAAGACATGTTTTGGGGACCTCTTAGACCAATATATATTGATGAAAAAAGCGTGATATGTCCCCTTTAAGAACTTACTTGAAACACGCATTTTTGTTTTCAATTTTCTACCACATGGAACAAACCACACATGGTCTCATTTTACACTCAGCTATCAGGGAGGTGTTTTAACTTTAAAGCATGTTTGGATGTGAATCAGCTGTTTAAGGTGTTGTGCACAGCGGAGCGCCAGGTCTCCGCGTGTGCTTTTTAAAAGAGGATCAATGCGCGACTCCTGCCAACAAAGTCATGGACACGAAGGTTGACAACTTTAAACAGGACATTTCCCCACCTTTGGATAGAAAGCCAACAGACTGGTTGGAATTGCTCGTACGCTATGTTTGCAGAGCAGCAACATCAGAGCAGTCTGAGCTTTTCTGCAGCTGGACTGATGACCCGGTTGTCCTCCCGGCTGACACCTGACCGAGTACACATGCTTATTTCTCTCAATAAGAACGAGTAGAGGATAAAACTGGACACTTTGAGTCTGAAGTACTTTCCTGTCCAGTTCTCTTGTTGAAACCACAATAAGTAGTGATTCTTCACTTCATATGACTTATGTCCACTGAGAATATTTAAATGAGCCTGATCTTTAATATTCAGCGTGATAAACATATTGTACCCGTATCCAGTACCATCAGTTATGTGCATTTTGTTTCTGTAGAAAATATAATTTAGGGAAAAAACAACGTAATGTGAGTGTTTTCGACATAAGAAAACTCATAATGGATCATAAACATTTTTAAAGATCCATCACGGAGAATACTTAAAATGTACATCCCTGCACACTACACACACAAGTTATACTGCATGATGACTGATTCTAATACCAGACCTGGTTCACAAATACTTCCCTAAACTTGAACTTTAACATTACATATGATCAGATTAACCCAAATCATTATATTTTAGACAGGCTTTAGGTTGATGATATTGTAAAGGTATCCTCAGATTTTAATTCCTTGAGGAGACAGATTAAGAAATTAGAGGTTGTAATGGCTAAATATGTGACAGTACATTAAAGACTGGCTGCTTGATTGTATCTGCAGAGGCCCTTACATTATCAATCAATCAATCAATCAATCAATCAATCAATCAATCTTTATTTGTACAGCGCCAAATCACAACAAACGTTATCTCAAGACGCTTTTACAAACATAGGAGGTCTAGACCACTCTATGTCAAATTATGAACAGAGACCCAAATTCAAGACAGGGTAAGACTCAGTCTGACCCCACCTTAATCCACCATGAGCATTGCACATCGCAGTATTTAGCTAGTTACAGTGGTGAGGAAAAACTTCCTTTAACAGGCAGAAACCTCGAGCAGAACCAGACTCATGCTAGACAGCCAACATGCCTTGATTGAGTTGGGTCTGGAAAGACAGATAGAGGGGAGTAAGAGAGAGAGATGATAGTGATGAGACGAGTCGTAGAAGCTGTTGCCGCTGGAGTCCAGCACGTCCGTATCAGCTGGAGTCCAGATCGTCCACAGCAGGAGGACGTCTACGGCAGCTCAGAGGAACCTACGAGACAAGGGAGCTCAGGGACTCCAGAAAGGTCTATGGTTAGTAACTTTAATGGGACAGGCAGAGTTAAAGTAAGTGATGAAGGGGTTGGGGGGAAGGGGGTGAGCTAGGATCCCAGTGTGTCAGCGCGCCAGTTCCCCCGGCAGTCTAGGCCTATAGCAGCATGACAAAAGCTGGTCCAAGCCTGATCCAGCTCTAACTATAAGCTTTATCAAAAAGGAAAGTTTTAAGCCTACTCTTAAAAGTGGAGAGGGTGTCTGCCTCCCGGACCCTGACTGGTAGATGATTCCAAAGGAGAGGGGCCTGATAACTGAAGGTTCTACCTCCCATACTACTTTTAGAGATTTTAGGTACAACTAGCAAGCCTGCATGTTGGGAGCGTAGAGTTCTAGAGGGGTAATAGGGCACTATGAGCTCTTTAAGATACGAGGGTGTCTGATTTTTAAGGGCTTTGTAGGTTAAAAGAAGGATTTTAAATTCTATTATACATTTTATTGGGAGTCAGTGTAGAGAAGCTAACACTGGAGAGATGTGCTCCCTCTTCCTAGTTCTAGTCAATACTAGAGCTGGTTTCTTATGTTAGGAGTGTGAGGACAGTATGCATAAAAGTGTTCTTGTACTTTTTATACAAGATACTAAAATTCAAGGTTTATAATTCCACATTACAGTTACTTATGATAACAGTCAAAAGCTGGGCAGAAACACTGCACCCTCTCTGCATGCCCCTTTAACATGTTGTCATCCTTTTAAGAACTTCAGCTCTGTGTGTTTGTCAGAAGTGCTCAAACAAGCTGCCTCCTCTCTCCTGATCATGTGAAAGATGAGCTGGAACATAAGCACAGTAATTTGACTCAGCTGACTTTTTTTTACCATGCTTTGGAATACAAAACACATACCGTCTTGCAAAATGCCTTATCTAGATTGGTTCTGCAGCATTTCTGAAACTACAGCATAAAGCATGTGGGTATGTGTTATTACACAAGTGATAGGAGTGCGTGATTTGCAATATCTGGCATGGAGTTCTGTTGGTACAGTTGAAATGTACAGGGCTATATATTTGATACCTGTAGTATAAATAGGAGGGTATAACAAGATTTCAAAGATGTGTATGTTTTGACTTTCTCTGAATCCTCTTTTCTACTTTCAGGCGAGCAGTCCACAGGACCTCCGTATGTTCTATGAAAAAAACAAGACTCTTAGCCCCAAGTAAGAAGAAGCATTTCTTTCATGTTGATGTGGTAATCTGATGTTTTGTGACATTGAAGTTAAAAAGTTCATCATTTGGTTCCCAACAACCCAACATGTGTTTTGTAGATTTAAAAAATGAGGTAATTGACTTCCAAGTAACTCATCTTCAAACGAAAACAATGAGACTGTCACTCTGACCCCAGCTCTAAACTGAGACTTGTGTCACATGCTGGTTTGGCTGCAGTGCTTTGAAAATCCGAAAGTTTTGGATCAGCCACCAAAAGTATTCATGATGTAACCGATGAACAGCTGTTGATTTGCTGCATTAGAGATAAAAAAAGCTGCATATGAATCTTCTCACAGCCCTGTCTTTTATAACACTGTTCAGTTTATCAGAGCTGCATGATAAAATCACAATGAATAGTCATCCCTGTAAGAGACAGTGTTGAAAATCACTGTATTAGTGAATCTGAAAATGTTCACATTCACTTCCTTCAGAGAACGCAGAGAAATAATGATAGAGATAAAAAAAAAATAAGCAAGCACCATTTGTGTTTTCAGCATCCCCAGAGAGACGTCCAACCATTTGAGGCACCTGCTGCTGGGTCTGCTGCTGCGAAACCACAAGGACCGCATGGATTTCGGTGAGTGAACATTACACACAGTGGAATCAGAAAAACAGACAAACACTGGTGCTGCAGCAGATCCAAATGGAAAAGTCACTCCTCTTGTCACAATACCCGGCAGATATTACAGCTACTCCTGCTACAGTGATGTTTCTTTTTCAGAGAGAACCGTTCGACGCTGAAATAAGAAAAGGCTGCGTCTGACTGACTCTATTACTTTGTGCATTATACTGCAGATCATCATAGATTTTTAATGTAGGAAATGTTGCTCCGCTTCACTGCCTCCTACTGATTCTATTTCTTCTTGTGTTGCCTCTAGATGAGTTTTTCTGTCATCCTTTCCTGGAGGCCAGCTCATCATCCGTGAAAAAGAGTAAGTAAGAAGAACACTTTTATATGTGAGTGAGTGTGGTTGGATAATTGTCAGTATATCTTAAATTGAGGACTATATCCACATTTTCCAAGACAAAGTGCAACCCTTAAAATAAAATCACACCGAGCCTTAGTATTTCCCTTCTTCCTACTTGTTCTGTTGGAGGATTAGATCTAGTGAAAGAGCCAGACAGGTTGTGATGCATTCATGAAGAAAACTAAAACACCATAAAGTTGTGACATGTCTAACCATGCGTGCTTCTTTGTAAACAGAAGAAAGTTCTGTTTACATCCAGCGTCTCACCAAACCACATTGTGTGCCCTCCTGAGTTATCCTAATGATTGTTTTGCCCTTTGTTACAGCAACTCCTACTGTGTCCATGACGTGCTTCCCCAGCTCTGCATCAGCCAGCTCGTGTAGCAGCTCGTCCACCTCTCACCTCGCCTCACCACCGGTACGTTCTTTTATTTCTGTGAAACCCCCTCGTTTCTCTCTGTTCCTCTGACTCTGCCTCAGTAATGATGCTGCTTTTTTTTATGTGCAGTCATAGAACCCAACCAAGTGTGCTCCTAATAGGCTTCCACCCTCTGTTCGCTCTTTCATCCTTTCGTATCCTGTGTTTATCTACTTCTTTCTGTCTCCCCCGTCTCTGCAGCAGTCTCTTGCCGAGGTTCAGCATTTGCGTGCCAAAGCTCTGGCCTCACCGACCCAGGAGGCTGCTGGTTTTCTCCTCAAGGACTCATCTGGCGGTGCCGGAAGCAGCAAGAACTCCTCCTCCTGTGACACTGATGACTTTGTCATGGTGCCTGCTAACTTTCCAAGTAAGGAAACTCTTGCCTCTGGTGTTGTGGAACTACTCTGGAACTATTTGAAGTTGTCTTTTATTTACTATTTTTATCACAGGCTTTTGTGTGGCATTTATCATAAGCTGGAGCTTTACTCTATCTAAATGTCATTCTGCCTCTTTTTGTTTGAAATGTTTATTATGAATGCAACAGAATACAAAATACTGCATGGGCAAGTGTTCCTTTTTTTAATTGAACTGTCTTATTTATATTTTGGTTTCCCAGCAGCTGAGCTTGCATGTGAGAGTAAAGTGCTGCAGGACAGCCTGATGAACAGCGGGTAAGCATTGATAACACATAGATACACTTATTTGGTGCAGCTGTGTGATCGTGTAAGCTGACAAAGCAGGATAATTAGCTATCTGTAATTAAATATACAGCAAAATCTTACATCCAATCCTGTGTTTTTTTTTCCAAATTGGAAAGCACTAATGACCCGTCTCCTGTGCTCCATCTCCTCTCTAATTAGATCTCTCTTGGCTTCGGCTGGTCTGTGTACTCCAGCCAAAACGCCGCCACACTCGCCGTCCTACAGCGGGTCTCCAAGCCCCGTCAGGTAACAACACGGAAATGTTTGGTGATGCATGTGGTGCACATTAAGATATGGAAATGAGTGATGTGAGTAGACGCAGCAATTGAAGTGGTGCAGTAGTTTAATCCTGGTGAATAATTTGTTTCATGCACCTCCAAAGCAAAGCAGAGGAGCTGAAGGTGCAAAGTTGCACTTAAGAATAATCAAAGCATTACTTTGATTAAAACGCTGCATGCTGTTTGTGTGTGTGTTTGTGAATCACACGGACCCCTTGAGCCCTTCACTGGGATTAAGAGTGCTTCATCAGCAGACTAGTATCACATTGTGTAGCAGAGAAAACTGCAAGTTGTGAAATATTAAACAATGCTACGTTTGTTTCTACATAACACTGTAAAGTTTGAACACACTTTTGGTGACAGTTAATGAACATTTTGACTCTATAATGTTTGGTGTTCCTGTTAAAAATGGTAAACTGGGCCACTCTGCACGCACACACACACACACACACACACATTCTCTCCCCTCTTGTCTAACATTTTCCCTTGGCACTCTCCGTCCCTCTTACTGTTGTTGGCAGGCCCAGTGAGCTCCCGGGAGGTAACTATGGAAACAACGGTCAGTCATTGCCTATCCCTGTCCCCACTCAGCTGCAGAACTACCAGCGCATGGAGCAGAACCTCCATTCAACCAAACACGATGGCTCACCACGGTCTGTATCCACACACACACACACATACAAGTACAACTTTAAATGTGTAGTTACATTTCCTAAATGGACCGCAGTGACACTTCAACTTTGTTTTATTAGGTTGACCACACCGGTGCGGAGGTGCAGCAGTGGCAGCTTGCTGGGCTTCGCTCGGACCGGGCCCTCCCCACCACACGGACAGGGAGCAGTCACAACCAATCGCAGACTCTCCCTGGGAGGTGCCAGACCTTTCCAGCTCTCACCTCAAGGTACCTCAGAGACTAGTCCTCTTCTTTGTGTGACAGTGACACTGATGCAGTGCAAGTTTTCTCTACAGTAGCTACATGCTGAAGGAAAGTGTGGATACCTTTACTTTGTTTACTTTGAGGAACCCATAGAGATAGAGTGATTTCTTTTCCATCTTACTCACTTGTTCCCCTCAAAATGTTTTGAAAATTCCTGACTGCCCCTGAATTCTGCTACGTTCACACTTCAGCTCACCCAGACTTGTTCCAAAAATGTTACAAGAGGGCTGGTAGGAAAAAGTACAGATGTTGTGGGGTAAAAAAATTGGGCCGTTTGCGTTCACACATGCAGCTCTCCCTGACAATTTTGGGAAATTCTCATGAATGTTCATCTTATGACCCTTTAGATGTCCTTTGGTGTGGTCAAGTGTTGTTGTTAATGTTGTTGTTCAGTGAATTGCAAGATTGTTTTCATTAAATCCTCCAAAGCTCCTGTGAGCAGTTTTAGGCGATTGAGAAACAGCCTGGAATGAACACAAATGCCCCCATGTGATCTAAAAAGCAGATAAGACAACTTTTAATGCTTGTAACTGCTGCTGGGTCGATATCAGAGGAAGAGTAGTAGCATGCCTTTGTTTGAATTTATAACATCAAAGATTCACAGTGAGAGATACCTTTGAATGTTATGAGATTTGAAGTACAGAAGGTTCCTCATAGAAGTTTTAACTCATCCATGATGCGGGTATACTCAGTGGACCGTCGTTATCTATTGCTTTCCACATTAATTTGAAGAACAACATCAAACAGTGTTCAGTGAGAGCATTGCATTAAAAAGTAGTTGTTAGTTGCAGCCCTGGAAAGGTAACTGACTTGTTGAAAGCTAGGGTTGGTTGTCATGGGAAACTAGCATGAATTTGAATGTAGCATTTTACGCTCACATGCATGAGCGCAGTTGATTCATGACCATATGATGGTGACTGATTCAAAACCGGTCCTCAGCACATTGTTTGTGTTTTGCACTACATCAACTTATGTCTCACTCAGCGGTAAGAAAACACCAAAACATTCTTATAGTGAAAGTTAAAAACACAAATAAACATGGCTGCTGTTAGTACTCACAACTGTCATACTAGCATTATCCAGTTGTACTGGTGACACGATATCAGGAGAAAAGTTATAACACATATAATACTGTAACAACTCTACTGTCATGGCCAAAAGTTTTGAGAATGAAACAAATATTACATTTTCACAAAGTCTGCTGCTTCAGGGTTTTTAGGTGTTTTTGTCAGATGTTTCTATGGTATAATGAAATACAATTAGAAGCATTTCATAAGTATCAAAAGCTTTTATTGAGAATTACACAGAATTCATGCAATAAGTCAATATTTGCAGTGTTGACCCTTCTTTTTCAAGACCTCTGCAATTCTCCCTGGCATGCTGTCAATCAACTTCTGGACCAAATCCTGACTGATGGCAGTCCATTCTTGCATAATCAATGCTTGGAGTTTGTCAGAATTTGTGGGTTTTTGATTGTCCACCCGCCTCTTGAGGATTGACCACAAGTTCTCAATGGGATTAAGATCTGGGGAGTTTCCTGGCCAAGGGCCCAAAATCTTAATGTTTTGTTCCCCGAGCCATTTTGTTATGACTTTTGCTTTATGGCAAGGTGCTCCATCATGCTGGAAAAGGCATTCTTCATTACCAAACTGCCCTTGGATGGTTGGGAGAAGTTGCTCTCGGAGGACGTTCTGGTACCATTCTTTATTCATGGCTGTGTTTTTAGGCAAGATTGTGAGAGAGCCCACTCCCTTGACCGAAAAGCAACCCCACACATGAATGGTCTCAGGATGCTTCACTGTTGGCAAGAGACAGGACTGATGGTAGCGCTCACCTCGTCTTCTCCGAACAAGCCTTCCTCCAGATGCCCCAAACAATCGGAAAGGGGATTCATCAGAGGAAATGACTTTACCCCAGTCCTCAGCAGTCCAGTCCCTGTACCTTCTGCAGAATATCAGTCTGTCCCTGATGTTTTTACTGGAGAGAGGTGGCTTCTTTGCTGCCCTCCTTGACACCAGGCCTTCCTTCAAAAGTCTTCGCCTCACTGTGTGTGCAGATGCACTCACACCTGCCTGCTGCCATTCCTGAGCAAGCTCTGCACTGGTGGTGGCCCGATCCCGCAGCTGTAACACCTTCAGGAGACGGTCCTGGCGCTCGCTGGACTTTCTTGGGCGCCCTGGAGCCTGTTTGGCAACAATTGAACCTCTCTCCTTGAAGTTCTTGATAATTGGATAGACGGTTGACTGAGGTGCAATCTTACTCGCTGCTATAAACTTCCCTGTTAGGCCCTTTTTGTGCAATGCAATGATGGCTGCACGTGTTTCCTTGCAGGTAACCATGGCTAACAGATGAGGAACAATGGTGTCATGCACCATCTTCCTTTTAAAGTGTCCAGTCACTCAATCATGACAGATTGATCGGCAGCCTTGTCCTCATCAACACCCACACCTGTGTTAATGTGTGTGACACCTGTGTGTCATTGAAATGATGTTAGCTGGTCCTTTTGTGGCAGGGCTGAAATGCAGTGGAAATGTGTTTTTGGTGATAAAGTTCATTTTCAAGGCAAAGAGGGACTTTGCAATTAATTGCAGTTGAGCTGATCACTCCTCATAACATTCTGGAGTATATGCAAATTGCCATTATAAAAACTGAAACAGCAGACTTTGTGAAAATTAATAGTTGTGTCATTCTCAAAACTTACTGTACTGTTTTTTAAACATGTTCAGTGTAGATGTTCTTAATTCCTACAGTGTTGACTGTTAGTGAAGGCATCAGGAAGGGGGCGGAGCAGTGAGAGAAGCAGGAGAAGTTCTTCATTCATTCAAACATTGATTGTTGTTTTGTTGGTTGGCGTGATCACAGCCGACAGTGACCAGTTATTAAAGATCAACGTGTTCAGGAATCAGCTCGTCAAACGGTGATTGGTTGGTGTTTTCCCAGGTTTACTCCGGCTGTAGATAGCAGCTTTTTTTCACTCTTTTTTAAGAACACATTATGTAATGATTACCATCAGGACATAAAGATCATTTTAACCAGTATAACAAAAAGTGGATCTAAATCTGATTACCAACCCCAGCTTTAAGGTGTCTAAAAGTTCAACTTCAAACTAAGAGCTAAAAAATATGTGCTATTATTTCTCTGGGTCAACCTGGCTCAATACTTTTTGAAAGTTATTGATTGCACAACAGAATCAACCCTACAAACACTCTCATCACCACCCAGTGCTCTTAACTCCTCTGTGCTGCACGCTGACACGGCCGCTCAGCTGTCGGAATGCCAGCAGGGCAGCAGGGGAGTTAGACAGGACTTGTCCATCTCTCCTGTCCCTCTATAGATCTGTTGTGTTGTTGTGCTGTCTGACATTTCATTTTTTGCAATGCCACCTGCTGTCTGGAAGCCGAAATATTCTGACTGTTTTGTGCCCCACAGCCCCCCAACTGGCTTCTCATCAACACCCACAGCCTGCAGGACTGGGCACAAGGCTCCACAGCGCCCCCTGTTTGTTGGAGTGTGCCACTGGTGGAGGCAGGCAGAAGATCAGGAAGCAGCATTCAGACCCGGTGGTTGCACCGTCAGCAGGCATGATGGCCATCCGTCCCTTACACTCATCCCCGCGACTCAGTGAGCTGATGCAGCGCAGTCCCCTCCCCACCATCCTCGGCTCGCCCTCCAGGGTGAGTCAGACGTGTTTGTGTTTGGTATAAAACGGAAATATGTTTTGTTTTTTTTCTCACAGGATTTATGCATTCAAAACAAACCTGTGAGCCTTCTCTTTTGTGTTTGTCCTCAGACCATCCCTCCATTTGAATTCCCCAAACCCCCGAGCTCTCCGAACCTTGTGACCTTCCTGACACAGCAGGGTTTGGTCATTGGCTCGCCTGGCAGCAGGACTGCACAAACAGAGCCCAGAGACCTAGGGCAACACGCACCTACGCAGGTCACCCAGCCTGCCCACTGCATTCACAGACTCAACAATGAAAACAAGGGCTTTGGAAGGTTAGACGATTGTTTCTGCTAGTGTTCTGAGTTTACTTTGTTTACCAAACTGATGCTGCACTGCATATTCAGGAGAAACCGAGGGGACAGGGGTGCATCATTACTGCATTGCAGTGTTGTAGTCGAGTCCCCGAATCCGAGTTTGAGTCGAGTCCTCAGTCCTCTGTGTTCGAGTCCGAGTCTGAGTCCAAGTCACCAGAGAAAAATACGAGTCCGAGTCGAGTCCTCATTACTTTTTTTTTTTTTTTTATTCAATTTATTTGTAAAGGGACCATGTACAATATTTAACATAAATGTCACCATCTGATGCATTGTACCAGAGTTAGCTTAAAGCTAATTTACATCTGCAGTCCCTTGGCAGGTCACAATTAAAACATCACATTGTAAAAACACTCGCTTGCACACACACAAGCGCACGCGCACACGCACACACACACACACACACACACACACACACACGCACACACACACACACGCACGCACACACACACACAATCAAACAAACAATCAAACAAACAAACAAACAGTATGTATATCAAGTTAAAAGTATCAAATCAGTGGTTGCAGTGTTGAGTGTCCTTTAGCAGACTTTTCAGTTTGGTTTTGAAGCTGCTGAGAGATTCACTGTTCTTAATGTCCTCTGGTAAGGTGTTCCACTGAGTTGTGGCTTTCACAGAAAAAGCTGACTGCCCAAAGGCAGTACGGCGAAAGGGCACATTGCAATTTCTGAACGAAGAGATTCTTGTTGACTTGAGTCCGAGTCCACGTCGAGTTCTCACCGATAATATTATATATCACAAGGAGGGCAGCCGTTTGAATCCAAACTATTGACTGTCAGACTGACTGTGTGGGACCTCTTGGATGTGTAGTAAACACATTTATTTACTTAACATTAGTGTTGGAGCTATTTCCATTATTTCATGCCATAAATATAAGTTATTCTAATATATTCATAATCATTTTACTTCATGTCATTTATATGTTGTTTATATTAAGGGTAATGTCATGTGCATTATTATTATTTTATTTTAGTAAGCATTTTGATAGTTTGATTGTTTTCACCTGGATGGGCAGGTAAGATAGGAGGGGCGGATACAGGGAGAGGTGAATGTTGTTGTTTTTTTTTACCTGAAGACGTTAGAGCACGAGGACGTTACACACTGTTTAATGAGAATCTATCTTGTTTAATATGACTTCAGAGAATCTGAAGTTTTTACTGGACATTTGAAATGTGTCTGATCCTGTACGATCCGCTCTCCCCCAGCTCTGTGGCCGGTTTGATTTTCAGTTTTGATTTTAGTAAATTGACGAGGTCTGACTGCCACTGCAGTGAGATTCTAGTGAAATCCGGCCGGTGTGTGTGGAGATTAATTTATGAATGAAGTCACAGCGTTGTGTGACGTGCGTAAATGCGCTTCAGCTGCGCTTCAGTTGATGAGGGGACGCGCTCAGAGATTCTGCTGCACTGGGATCACTGTCGGTGTCCAATAAACTAACAATAAATCAAACAACTTAATAACTTTGGTTTAGTTATTTTAGTCGCTAATATTACCGTTACACTAACACAGTAAAGTGATGAACGGTCTCAATAACTTTAGCATCTCTCTCACTTTTGGGTTCATCCTGTACAGATGTCTGTTAAAGTTTGAGCTGGTCTCTTTCCTTGATGGGTCTCTTAAATCTCCAACATGTCGCTCTGCTCTCGCTGCATTTACTGTGAAATCTTTGAGAGAAAAATGCACGGCTGGTAGCGTCTTTTAATCCTGGTAGACGTCACGTGAACGCGCATGCAGGCGAACACTCATGCCAGCCCTCGCTCTGAACAGAATACATTTTATGAAACATACAAAATCTAACATGAACATTAAAACAGTCTGTATCAATATATAAGCCTGAGTCCTCCTCTCTATCATCCGGGTCCTTTTGCAATCAATGCTCGAGTCTGACCTCAAGTCTGAGTCATCAGCACTCGAGTCCAAGTCAAGTCACGAGTCATCAGTGCTCGAGTCCAAGTCAAGTCACGAGTCCTGCAAAACGTGACTCGACTCGGACTCGAGTCCGAGTCCTGGACTCGAGTACTACAACACTGCTGCATTGCACTTTGTTTCATTATGTTGCAAATTGCCTTATAACATATTAGCTGGACAAGCATTATATAAAGTATATAGGTGATAGACTCTGTGATTATACATGGACCTAAGGATGGGAGAGACAAAATATCAAGTCAGGAGATGAACCTCTAATGGAGTGGATTAAAGGCCTGTTCAAAAAAGCTAACATGGAACAAGTAGAAGAAGAAGAAGAAGAAGAAGAAACTGCAGCTGGTGATAGATTATAATTAACAAGGCAGCTTTGTAATTCACACCATTGTCTTTCCCTCTGTTGTTCACTGCTCCGTGTCTGTCTCCTGTCTCTCTGGTGCAGGTCTCAGAGTGCCGGCCGTCTGTCTGACATGCTGCTCATGGCTGCATTTGGACCACCTGGACTTGGCTGTGAGCGAGGAAGCACAGAGAACCTGACCTCTGAAAAAGCCATAGACATAACAGGTGGGCACATATGTTGACCTGAATTCACAAGTGTGTGTGTTTACCTGGGGGTTTCAGGGTAATTGCAAGAATCTTTTCAATGTGTGAAAAGCTTCCCCGTGAGAAAATTAGCTGCACACTTAATTCTACACTCTTGCTGATATTTCAAAGGATTACATTCAATGCTAATATTTGTGATTTCTGTTAGTATGAATAAAATGTTTTATTCTAATTCCTTCTGTAATTAATTCATTTGTTAATTTTTAAGAGTGTATTTTGAATGATGGTCGACCACTTTCTGTCCTCTAGTGCCCCCAAGTGGTGGTGGATGCCTCACACCTGGCTCATGCAGCCCAGCACAGGTGGTCTTTACTGTGGGCTCTCCTCCCAGTGGCAGCACCCCACCTCAAACCTGCAGACAGAGGAAACACTCAGGTAGCACACATGCAAACACATCAGATTACAAGTGAATTGTCAGAGCATCCTTTCTTTTCGGTAGCAGGAGGAAATCAAATTCCCCGCATGTAGCATCAGTTCTGCTGGTTTTCTGCACATCATAAGGAGCAGAGCACTTGGAAGATTTTATTTTCATTTTCTATGGTGATAAAATGTCATTAAATCTCATGGAGTTCAGCATAAAAGGTTAATTTCACCCTGACCAGGATCTAATTTGTGGAGAGATGTAGCTGCATTTATGGAGTAATAACCCAAATTACCAGTGTTCTTGAAAACACCAATTTTCCAATTGCTAATCAGCACTTCTAGCATTTATTAAAAGATGAATTCAGTAAGCTTCTGAGGGTTATTCATTAACTTGAACGCATCTGCTTTTCACAAAGTGGTCAGTAACAAATTTGAATGCCAACAGCTCCATGCAACATTGATTTTTGTATTCATTTACATGATATAAACACACAGTGCTTCAGTACATCATATTTTCTATAGGTGGATATAGATTATGATGTGAATGACACGGCTCACATCTCTTCTGACTCCAGCAGGCTCCTTTACTTCAGTCAGCCCTGCAGGCTCCTTCACGAGCCGCTTCGCCCACACAGGCACGTATCTGGACGGCTTTGAGGTACCGTCTAGTCCTCGCTTCAGTTTCACTGATCCGATCACAGCGAACATGGGCGGTCATGTGACCTTTGAACCTCCAGAGCTTCCTGAAGAGACCCTAATGGAGGTGAGAGGCGGGTTTTTGACGCAACATTAAACAGCCATCACTTAATCCTCTGTCTTTGACCTCACATATGTTGTAGGTCTCTGGAAATCCACTTAACATATGTTTTTCTAATTTCACTAATGCAAACTAAATGCCAAATCTCCTTCTGTTCTCCTCTATGTACTCTTCTATCATCAATCCACCTCCTTTCCTTCATTCTCTGTCTGTCTCTGTGATGGTCTCTGAGTGCAGCAGGAGCACACAGACACTGTTCAAAGCCTGCGTTTCATGCTGGATTTTGCCCGCTGTCTGATGGAGGTGGCCGGAGCACGCGGTACGGCTGTGATGGGGGAGATGGAAGACTTTTCTCATCCCTCCCTCTTTCAGCAGCAGAGCCTGGTTGCAGATCAGATAAGCTCACTGAGCCGAGAATGGAGGTGAGGCCACATCAACATCAGTGTTGTTTGTTGATAGCGTTGATGCCATCGTCGGCATTGGCACAGATCTCGAGCGTGTGCGTTACTTTTAGGGAAAAATAAAACATTAGGACTAAGCAGCCTTCTTAATTGAGAAGATTAGCAAATGCTGACTTTCATATTGCAGTTAAAAGATTTCTACTAAATATTGACTTAAGATATGTTAATATCTATGCTGTACACTCACGCCTTACAGCAATTTTGCAAGCACAGACAAACTGACATGAATATCATCAAGTCAAGGAGTAGTTGGTTGCACAGAGGGAGTTAAAAGAGACACAACGTTAAGATGTGAGGCCTTTTTAACAAGTTTGACAGTGGGGTGTACTTGTCCTAGAAGTCACATGATGACTATATAATGTTTTTACTGTCCAGTTGCAACAAGCCAGTTGTTCTGCATACATGTCTTAAAGGTGACATATCATGCAAAATTGACTTTTTAATGGTTCTTTACCTGAAATATGTTTCCCTGGCATGTCTACAAACCCCCCGAAAATGAAAAGAATCCATTCTGCCCCTGTTCTGATTTCTCCACCTTTCTGTAAATGTGTGTGAAACGAGCCGTTTCAGACTTCAGTGTTTTTGTTACGTAACAACAATATCCGGTCTGTCACGGAGTCAGAGCTCGGAGCTTGTTCAGCCCATAGACTGTATAAAATAATACTGAATCCCTCCTCTGTTTTTCATTACCTGCACACATGTGTGCTAACAAGGAGCTTAGGAGGGAGGCATGCTAGTTGTAGGCTGTCTTAATAAACACAGAGGTCGGTTTTACTCCCCACGTCTGCAGATTTGAAGATCTAGTGGATGATTTTTATTTATCATGGATAAGTGCTAGCGCTAGTTAGCATAGCTACATAGCTACATGTCGTAGCTGTAGCTGTGTACCAAGACACACGTCTACATACTGATAAATAAAACAACAAGAAACACTAAATCTGTGACCAATCCTTCAGAAAAGGTCCCGCTGCCTTTCTGGTAGAGGTCGGTTTTACTCCCCACGTCTGCAGATTTGAAGATCTAGTGGATGATTTTTATTTATCATGGATAAGTCCTAGCGCTAGTTAGCATAGCCACATAGCTACATGTTCATAGCTGTGTACCAAGACACACGTCTACATACTGATAAATAAAACAACAAGAAACACTAAATCTGTGACCAATCCTTCAGAAAGGTCCTGCAAGAGGCGCCTCTCCGTCAGGATCAGATTCAGAGGGTTGAAGTAATGCGATCTCTGAGCAGCTGTGTATATTCAGCCAACATGTAAACATTAGATCAACGTGCTGGAGAGCCGAGGCACATCCACTTCCTGAGGGGGCGTGGTCAGAGGGAAAACAGAGTGTTCTGAGGAGGACTGAAGAAGAGGGTTTTTCAGGCATGCCAAAATCTGATTTCAAAGTGTTTTTTTGAGCATAAACTTTAAAGACATGTTTTGGGGACCTCTTCGACCAATATATATTGATGAAAAAAGCGTGATATGTCACCTTTAATGTCTGTTTCAGAAACTGATCACAGGATATGTTACTGACATTTACTAATGCACAATGCATTGTATTGTGTCTCTCTGTGTGGTTCTATATCTAGTCATGCAGAACAGCTGGTTCTCTACCTGAAGACTGCAGAGCTCTTGTCCACTGCCTTACACACAGCCATGGAGCGAGTCAAACAGGGCAAACTCTACCCATCCACTACAGTCAAACAAGGTATGAGGCTAATGTGTCCAATATGTGTATGAAAGTCAAATTGAAAATATGTCACTATTATTCAAAGCTTGGTCCATAAGGCAACTGGACTGGTAGAAATTCTTGAAGATGTTTGAGGCTTCTTCAGTTCTGACCTGACTGGGGAAGATCTAGAAAATATAAGCCTCTAACAGTAGTGGGTGTGTTCAAGAATTTCTACCAGTCCAGTTGCCTTACGGATCAAGCTTTGTATTAACATGACCTGGATGACTGCAAACCTTCACAGACATGTCACTATTTTAGATTTGATCATTATCATGAACAGAGTGCACACTGAGTTTTCTCTTTTTGTAAATGTCTTGTCTAATCACAGTGGTTAAGAGGCTGAATGAGCTGTACAAGTCCAGTGTGGCATCCTGTCGCTCCCTCAGCACCAGTCTGGAGCGCTTCTTTTCCAGGAAACACCGTCTAATGGACCAAATCACCTCCATCACAGCTGAGCGGCTGCTTTTCAGCCACACTGTGCAGATGGTAAGCCAGAGGTAGAATTCGACAGCTGGAGGAGCAGCAGGAAACAAATGTTATTGACCAGAAGGCCACCCAAAATAAGTCAGATGCTGGGGTTTGGGGCACTCAGCGAGTAATTAGCTCTGGTTGTGTTATTTACTTAGTGGTTGGCAGGCAAAGATACCCCTCCTTCACTCTCCATGTCTCTTTTGAAACTTTGGCTCCAAGCCTTTTAAAGTGAATAGATACTGATTGCATCCTCAAAGTAAAACCTGAAAGACATAACATTTGAGTTTTATTGTTTTTGAAAATATGCTCAAGAAATCAAAAGTTGGTAAATGACGATAGAACTGTTCTTTGGAGAAGTATGAGATTTTAACTCAAGCATCCTGTTGTCATCTCAGGTTCAGGCTGCTGCACTGGATGAGATGTTCCATCAAGGGGAAGCATCGGCTCAGCGCTACCATAAAGCTCTCCTGCTGATGGAGGGCCTGTCCCTGCTGCTCACTGAACAGGATGACCTCCTCAGTGTTAGCAAATGTAAGCACCAGCACCAGTCTTATTTGGATTTACCAGCCAAAATCATCCTTTGTGATTACAGTTTTTATGAACAATTTCATACACAAAGTTCTCTTCTTATCTAGATTTGTATATATCTTATATATTTCCCATGTGTTTCCTCTGTATATATGATGTTTGTTTTCAATGCTGGCATGTATACAGCCTGTCTCTTCTTGTGAAACCCCATCGTGCAGAACTTGTTTTGGTTTTACGGTGTTATATAAATAAATTAAACTTAAACCTAGCACCAACTGGTAGTTTTACATCAAAAGCCCTCTTCTTCAGTCCTCCTCAGAACACTCTGTTTTCTCTCTGACCACGCCCCCTCAGGAAGTGGATGTGCCTCGGCTCTCCAGCACGTTGATCTAATGTTTACATGTTGGCTGAATATACACGGCTGCTCAGAGATCACGTTACTTCAACCCTCTGAATCTGATCCTGACGGAAAGGCGCCTGTAGCAGGACCTTTCTGAAGGATTGGTCACAGATTTAGTGTTTCTTGTTGTTTTATTTATCAGTATGTCGACGTGTGTCTTGGTACACAGCTACGAACATGTAGCTATGTGGCTATGCTAACTAGCGCTAGCACTTATCCATGATAAATAAAAATCATCCACTAGATCTTCAAATCTGCAGACGTGGGGAGTAAAACCGACCTCTGTGTTTATTAAGACAGCCTACAACTAGCATGCCTCCCTCCTAAGCTCCTTGTTAGCACACATGTGTGCAGGTAATGAAAAACGGAGGAGGGATTCAGTATTATTTTATACAGTCTATGGGCTGAACAAGCTCCGAGCTCTGACTCAGTGACAGACCGGATATTGTTGTTACGTAACAAAAACACTGAAGTCTGAAACGGCTGGTTTCACACACATTTACAGAAAGGTGGAGAAATCAAAACAGGGGCAGAATGGATTTTTTTCATTCTCGGGGGGTTTGTAGACATGCCAGGGAAACATATTTCAGGTAAAGAACCATTATAAAGTCAATTTTGCATGATATGTCACCTTTAAATAAATAAAAAACACTGAATAAGAAGGTGTGTCCAAACTTTTGACTGTTACTGTCTGTTATGGTCTGAGCTGATAGCCAATTTATTCTGAAACGATTGTACATGTGTCTGGGGTAAAAACGGTAGCTCTGTAGTGACACCTAAACTAACAGTATAGGCACTGTATATAACTCCTTTGCTTTCCTCTCTATCTTTTTGTGTCTGCAGGTAAGGAGTGCATTGAAAGACGTCTCACAGCTTTGCAGTCAGGACTCTGCGTCTAAGAGTACAATGCTGCTGCTTTTCCCGTGGATTTGATGTCAGTCATCAGCACCCTGCACATTTCCATTAAACCAAATATCCATCCACTTGTCGTGGTTTTCACTTAGAAATGCTTCAGCTTTCACAAGAAAACCACCAGACTGCACCCTCAGTGAGGGTCTGCGCTCTCTAAATGGCTTGCTTGCCGTTCATCTGGAGTTTGGGGCAGGGGCTGAGACTTCACTGACACTACACTTGCACCAGTGTTGGGACATGAAGCACACTTGCTGCGAAAGAATGTTGATGCTCTCGACTTTAAGAGAGGACTTGGCATCGAATATGATGTGGTTTTTTTTGCCAAGAAGATGATTCCTCTCACCAGGAGTAACACATGCAGGAGCATTTATTGCCAAGTAGTCACATCCCCACACACAGGACTTATCTACAGAAAGAGAGAGCTTTTCAAGAAGGACAGTTGATCATTCTGAAGATTTGCAATACTCAACTCTAAAGACACAATGTTAGCTTTTACCAGGATGAGTAGCTGAAGAAAGTGCAGTGTGTGCTGTACATGAAGAGGAAGGTTGTGTGTGACAGAAGAGGATCATTCATGTTCTCCTGTCTTCTACTTTTTTTAATGGCTTTCCTGTTTTCTCCTTGTGTTATCTAAGTGTTACTCTCTAGCTGAAGCTACGATTGGTTGCTGGAAGTGCATACAAGCTCTATTGCAAAAAAAAATGTTGCCAAAATTAATTTTTAAAAAGTAGTTTTATTTATATGTTTGTTTTTATTTAAGTTTCACTGATAGAATATAGAAGAAAAAAACCCTGTGTTTGACACTTTGCTGATTTAACACTTTCCCCTTGTCTCCCATCATTTAAACAGTCTTTAACAGGGGTCTGATTTTTCGAATGGTGGCAGATGTTGCGCAGTTGGCAGAAGAGGGTGTTCAGAAAGCACTCACAGTTTCACTGCGATCTGCAAAATGTAGCTTTGAATTGAAAATGGACCAAAACTGGTCTGTTAGCATCCCTGTTCCCAGTCATATTAAAGATGCTGCAATAATCCAGGATGCACTCTTCAGATTCACAGAAGCTTTAATGCTGCTGTTGCTGGTAATTTCTTCACAGTTACATACTATATGTTACTATGTTATCAGTCAGTCATGTGAGGAGTTTTGCAAGTATAATCACATTTGAATGTAGGGCTGACAGAAGAGAAACCAATTCTATTATCCAAGTGCTGGAGGATTTAAATTCAGTCTTATCCAAGAGCGAACGTCTGAATGTTTTTGCACTGTTGAAGTACTGTAAAGAAAGATTTGGAGTGGAACATGCTGAACATGTCCTGTTGTTTGGCTACCTAGACATATTTACTAATCTTAGAGGTTGCAGTTTGAGTTTTATTTACTTTCATGTTGCGTGTGTTAGATGTGAAAATGTTATAAAAAAGCTATGAAACTTGAGGAAGATTTGTTTAAGAAGAGAAATGAATTTGAACATTGCTTTTTTTTACTGCGACATTCATTTGCATTAGTTGTGTTGTGTTCTCTTTCCCCGTAGTGGTGTGTTTGATGACGGTGGTTGATGTTCGATAAGTGTCCTGTTGATTTGGAATGCTAGTTGAAAGTATGTGTTGTATTTATGTTGATCTTAGCCTACATCCAAATAGGATGCCTTTGCACCCCTGAATTGTGGGCCACTGGAAAAGGATCGATTTGAACGTTGGTTGCTTTTAAGGGACGTCTGTGCGTGCGTGCATGCATGTCTGATGCTGTTTGATGTATTAATGGAAAGAGGGAATTTTTCTGTACAGAACTAAAGAAGACATTGGTCTATAACAAGGTGGGAATGATGTGATTTTTGACTGCAGTTGACATGCATGGATATAGTGGATCTGGTTCATGAAAGTAAAGCATCCATGGAAACAGGGGTTATTCTAGTTTAACCCTTGTCACTAGGCCTGGGCGATAATTCAATAATGCTAATTATGGCGATATCATTTTCTCAATATAAATATAACAAATGTTTGATACAAATGTGATATATTTAAACCTGTAATTGCACCATCAGAAATCTGGGATTAGAGACGTTTATCAGAGAACTAAATCCAGATCCAGGCTCACAAACCGCCTGGTTTCTTCAACTTTCACCCAGGTGAAAATGAAATCATGATTTGATATTCATTGTGATAATTATTGATATCGACTGATATGGAAACATTCATCATGATGACATCCTTTTTCGATATCGCCCAGCTCTACTTGCCACTACTATTTTCTGCCACCAAGAGATATTCCTCCAGCTTATTATTTTTTTTTTAAATTAAGATTTAGAGTGAATAAGTGCATATTGTGGAAAAGGAAGATGATGTATGGTCAAGGCTGAAGATAGTTTACAGACGAGTAAGAAGCCGACATGGTAGCAGAGTGAACAGGAAAGAGTGGAAGTGTTTTTCTTCATGAAGATTTCTCTGATTATACATTACATGGATTTGCTTTGTGGCCTTTTCATTTTGTCTCTCAGAACTTTCTCTGAAACTTTTGTAGATGTTACTTTACTGAAAGCGTTCTTTGTGTTTATACTGTTTGTTCCAGTGTACATTCCTAATATCTCTGTGAAGGTTTTTCAGTCATCCAGGTCATGATAATTCAAAGCTTGATCTCAAAAGACAACTGGACCAAAAAGAACTTCAGTTCTAAAAAAAAAATAACTTTCAGAGGAGAAGTGAAATGTCTTCAAAGATTTCTATCAAGTCCAGTTCCCTTTTCAGATCAAGCTTCCTACTAGCCTAACTCCCCCACAAGCTCCCTGTTTCACATGCTGCTGTGTTCAGTCTGTATGTGGTGTTGGTGTCTCTGAATATACAGTCAGCAGAAAGTGATGACAGCTTACCTTAAACACAGACCTTCACCTTCACCTTTCAATGTTTCTCTACAATCATATTTATCTATCATTCTAGTACTGGTTCTTTTGCGCTGGAGCAGGAAGCACCATGAAGATCATTTGTGTTGTTAGTGTAGGAAGTGAGGGGACAGTGTCTTATGCCAATCACCTATCCACTCTGCTGAAGTGTCCTTGAGCAAGATACCGACTCCCTACATTTGCTCATGGGTAAGTATCAACTAAAGATACAAGTGTAACCTGATTCTACTATGTACACTCCCATATTAGATCCACAATGCATTAGGAATATACTTTTTATATGTTTGCTGAGAACATACCTGAATGTTTTCATGTTGTGTTTTTACGTTCCTGATTCTGTGTCACTTGTAAATAATGTATATTAAGTTATTGTTTTTGGGTGTATCATGCTGCAGGCATGGAGAGAGCAGTACTGCACCACCTATACATTTCCAAAGAATAGGCCTTCTGCTGATCTTCCATGTTGTCTCTTACCGTTGCAATAGACTTTAAATGTAATCATATCCATGACAGCCACACTATCTCAGTGTCTCTGTGTGTGATGTAACCTTTACTGTTTGAGAGTTGGAACATGAATAAACTGAAAGGAAGGATAACTTGTCTTGTGAAGAAGTGAGTTTTTCTTGCACCTTTGTGAATGAGATTCCAGAGCTCATTTAGAACTGTGACTAATTTAAGGATCCTATATGCACCTCAGCAGTGGCATACTCAGGCTGTTTGAGGGGCAGGGGCAAAAAAAACCCAAAAAGGGCACCTCTGTTCAAACACCTGGTACTCAGAGTTTAGGGTGAATTTAAATATATGGAGACAGTGTTAACAAGAGGGGGGGTCTGGGGGAGATCCCCTCTGGGCATTTTGAGCTGCTAACACTTCTGGTGAATATTTATGTGACCATTTGTGCTTTAAATTGAATTATTACAAAGGTAAACACAAAAGTATTTATTTATTTCTATATGATTCATTATGTACATAATTAACATTTTCTTTTTTACGTTTCATACATTTTAGGGGTATCCAGATGACCCTTTCTTGCAATGTTTTTACAAAGGTGGGGCATCGACAGGGCACTTTTTCATGCATTTCTTCTGACAGGGCACCAGAGAAGTCAATTCTTTATGTTCTATCTACTACAGTGGAATCCAAGCGGGCACTTTGTCGCATTTTCTTTCAGACATGATGGCACACCACTGCACCTCAGCCTTTTTTATGCTGCTCTTGCTGTGCTCAGCCTGGCTCTATAGATCCAGGTAACTGAATAATAATTAAGAATATTTAACAACTACCAATATTTATTTACCAATTGGTTTCAGTGGCTGTGAAATACATCTTAAAGGAGCATGGCATGGTAGGGACAACAACACACTGACCATGGACTGCATAGTCTATGGTGCTGCTGACCTACAGTATTACCCCCCTGCTGTAAAAGCCAATTAAACCGGCTGCTGGAGACTTTACATTTAAAGGAACATGCGATTGAATGGCATAGTTAAAACCATTCATCATATATCACGTGTGTTTGGCTGCGAGTAATTTTTAATGATAAACTGATGAGTTTTCAATTTTTACAGTTGTGAAGCTAGTTGTTATCATTGAAGTCAGTTCGTGTGATTGCCCACCTTATACTGACTGTATTTATATTTAGTGTTTTATCTTATTTTATTCTTAGAGCTTTAAAACATACATTATATATTTTTAAACATTCAAAAGAAAATGCATTAACACAACTACAGGCACTCAAATTAGCCCTACTATTGTCCTTCGGGTCAATTGGACCCCATTCAATGTTTAACATCTCTGAATTAATGACTAACATCATTTTTTTGGCTTCATATTTCATGACTTTTGCTAATTTAATGGGGACAACTGGGAAAACATAAAGTTAAAATGTTAATATGTTGTTATTTCCTGTAAAAAAAAGAAAAATGTACGCATCAGTGTTCCTTGGAGTCAATTTGACGGCCAGGCTCTTTTAGCTGTATATAACATAAGAAATATCAACATTTTACACATTTGTTTTAGTTGTTTTGGATGGTATTGAGGTCACTATAACCAAGGACACTTCTGCATGTGACTGCAGGAGCTGGGATCAAACCGCCAACCTTTAGATTGAGATATAATATTTCCAGCCACCATGTCTCTGAAGGCATCCAATGATGAGTCCTGTGTCATACGTTTTGAGAACATAGAAACAAGGCAGGGCCGACGAGAGCACAACAAACTCACAGCAGTTTGATGTTCTGTTTTACAAATGAAGTCCTTCTAAATGCTTTAAATTGTGTTTATCAGAATCAGAATCAGAATCAGAAATACTTTATTTATCCAGGGGGGGAGATTCAGTTGTTACAGAATGCTCTTATACACAGTATGAAAAAGTCAAAATATTAATATAAAGAAGGAATAAAATAAGATATAAATACGAATTAAATAATAAAAATTGGATTAATAATAAGTACACACAGAAATGCAGAATAGTTACAGTTTGCTATATACAAAAGCACTGGGAATGAAGGTATTGTATACAGGATGTTAAAGTGGCAGGGATATTGTACAGTGTATTGCACAGTTGATATGGTTGAAATATGTTTTATCTAAATGGCTCTTTAAGTAGTCAACAAATAAACATAAAGTACCTGACACATACACCTGGGTAACAGTCAGTTTGTGGAGGTTTAAATTGCTGGGGTCAAATTGACAGATGCCAAAGCTTAAACCAACCAGACAGCTTTTCCGGGGTTGTCCCCGCCCCTTTCAAGCTTAACCAATCAAATGCTTGTGTTTGAATACTTCACCCATACCGTTGCCAATCAGAAGGCAGGACTCAAGAAGAGCTTTAACTGCGACCTCGTTGTCACGGCAACGTTGTTAACGAATGGAGCGCGTGTCAAATGAGGGCAAAAGTTACCTGAGCTGTTTAGCATCCACAGACTTTAGTCGACAAGTTAGTGGGCAGTTGTCGGATAACTAGGTGAGCTTCCATGTCGACACAGTCATGTAGTGGTAGAAGAACACACTGGGATAATTACATCACTTAAACAGACCGTCAACACGTTGCTAGCAAACAATGCTAGTATGCTTAGCTGAATGGACCAAGCAGCAATGTCAAGTAATAACCTACCACCAGTGAGACATTTACCACAGTGGACACGAGTGGGGCGCCTCGAGAAGCCTGCCCCTCCACGGCGGTTACCTCCAGGCCAACTACCCCCGCTGCCTGTTGCTCCGCCGGTGGACAGCGACAGAGGAGAGGGGAGAGCTAGAGAGAAGTCCTCCTGTCACAGCAACATGGACCCCCGCGTCGCGTCAATGCAGAGAAACATCCAGTTCCTTCAACAACAACACAAGGACACTCTCGACAAGCTGCATGCAGAGATAGAGTATCTCAGACGGGAGAATAAAGGTGAAGACACGAGAGTGAGGTTAAAAATGTCTGTAAGAAGAAGAGGGAAATAGCGTCTGTGTATGTAGCCTATCATGAATACTTCTACTGTGTTTCTAACTCAACTCCTTTTTATTTATACAGAACCTTTCATACATTCAAGCATGCAGCCCAAAGTGCTTCATTAAAGACATGATACAGAAAACAACAGGAACAGATACAATGATACAAGGCTAAAACAAGAGAGAGGAATGTACGGAAGAGGATTAGGGACACTGAGAAAAACAGAAGGTCGAATATTTTTTCCAGAATTCAGAAATCAGAATTCTGACTTTTTTCTCCGACTAATAATGAAATATGTTGGACCTTCATTTTTTTTCAGTGGCTTAAAGTCAGAATTCGGAGGTTAAGGTCAGAATTCTGAGATTAAAGTCAGAACTCTGAGATTAAAGTCAGAACTCTGAGATTAAAGTCAGAACTCTGAGATTAAAGTCAGAACTCTGAGATTAAAGTCAGAACTGTGAGATTAAAGTCCTAACTCTGAGACTAAAGTCAGAACTCTGAGACTAAAGTCAGAACTCTGAGATTAAAGTCAGAACTCTGAGATTAAAGTCAGAATTCTGAGATTAAAGTCAGAACTCTGGGCATTAAGTCAAAACTCTGAGATTAAAGTCAGAACTCTGAGATTAAAGTCCTAACTCTGAGATTAAAGTCAGAACTCTGAGATTAAAGTCAGAATTATGAGATTAAAGTCAGAATTATGAGACTAAGGTCAGAATTCTGAGATTAAAGTCAGAATTATGAGAAGTCAGAATTATGAGTTTAAAGTCAGAACTCTGAGACTAAAGTCAGAACTCTGAGATTAAAGTCATAATTCTGATATTAAATTCATAATTCTGAGATTTAAATTAGAATTCTGAGATTAAAGTACGAACTCTGAGGTTCAAGTCAGAATTCTGAGATTATAGTCAGAATTCTGAGGTTAAAGTCAGAATTCTCAGATTATAGTCAGAATTCTGAGGTTAAAGTCAGAATTCTCAGATTAAAGTCAGAACTCTGAAATTAAAGTCAGAATTATGAGATTAAAGTCAGAATTATGAGATTAAAGTCAAAATTATGAGACTAAAGACAGAACTCTGAGATTAAAGTCAGAACTCTGAGATTAAAGTCCGAACTCTGAGATTAAAGTCACAACTCTGAGATTAAAGTCAGAACTCTGAGATTAAAGTCAGATCTCTGAGATTAAAGTCAGAATTCTGAGATTAAAGTCCGAACTCTGACTGTGAAGCTGAACATCTCCACTGTGCACAACACCTTCAGTCAGCTGATTCACATGGAAACATGCTTTAAAGTTAAAACCCTTCCCTGATAGCTGAATCAAGTATGAGACCACATGATGTTTATTCCATGTGATACAAAATCAAAACAAAAAAATGTGTTCTAGTACATTCTTAACAAGCAATTAATCAATACTCGATTAATTGTTGACATCCCTAATCAAATCCTCAAAACTCCTCACAGGAGCTTCAAAAATAGAAAAATACAAGAACCTTAAAAGATGTCACAAAAAAAGACAAGTAAATAATAAAAGTAACACAAACAGTACACAGGACATCAATGAATGGTTACTCAGAATAACTGCACAGCAAGATTTCAAGGATATGTATGAACATGTATGAGAAATAGGAATGTAGTTCTAAAACATGAATCAAGACCCACATAGAGTATGTACCCTGACTTGTATTCATATGTGCACACTGAGAAAGAGGGCAACAGTTTATTCTTAAGAGTCCATACAATTATTTCAACAGTGCATAGGCTAAACTCAGTGCCAAAGCCTCAACATCCTTAATGTAATGAATGTATGCTAACGACAAAGACCTGACTGCTTTCCTGATAAGTTGCTGAAAAGAGAGACATTCAATCTAGCTATGGTGGTAGCATAGCAACTCCAGGTTTTTTTTTGTGTGTGTGTGTGTGTGTGTGTGTGTGTGTGTGTGTGTGTGCATGTGCGTGTGCGTGTGTGTGTGTGTCTCAGTGGGAGGTGAGCAGAGATCCGGTGTCAGGGCACATGGTGCTCCATATAACCGTGTCTCACCACCCACCAGGAGACTCCCCAGTCATCTGTCTTCGCGCCATCACAGCAGACAGGCCCCCATGGAAACATGGGCTGTTTGCTGGGACGGTGTTGCAAGACTGTGCCTCCTATGTGCCTCCCTACAGTGTATCCCACACTAAAGTCCTCTTTATGTGGATGTTTCAGAGCTGCAGTATAAGCTGATAATGGAGCCCCCGATGACGGGTAGAAAAGGTAAGATGTGATGCTGATTTGTTGTTGTTGTTGTTGTTGTGTCACCCTTGCATGCACATCTTGTCTTCCAGGATTGCAATTGTTTGCAATAGTAGAGATATGGATAAAATCATTAGGGATGCACAGACATTTTTTGGCCAAAACCGAAAATGAGGAAACCAAGGCCGAAAACCAAAACACTGAAATAAATGAATATGCCAATTATTAGTAGGGAGACTGGGGACAGTTGTAACACTTCACTCCTTGGATTTGAAATTAAGCCATGTATTTTCTGTTTGTGTTACACAGGCATGTTCAAGGCCATTTAGTAGCAGACACTTGAAGCTAGTTTGTATAGCAGTTTGAACACACTGTGTTAAAGGAGCTCAAAGTTACAGACAGAAATGTCAAAAATGTCACAACTGTCCCCGGTCTCCCCTACCATTGCATTTCTGGCTCTGACTGTGTGCTAACCTCACTAAAATCAAGGATCTCATTGAACAGATCAGACAACGAGGGTGCATGCCCCTCATCTGGTTCAGAGAGACCAGTCTTTTTTTCTGCACTCTGTTCTCCTGCACTGCGCGCTTCTCCATCTCCAAGCAGGTTCCCCACATCCATCGCGGCCTGGATCATTTCTCGTGCGCGCTGCTTTATTCCCACATCCAAGTATTGGTCTTTATAACGTGGATCAAGTACAGTCATGATGAAGTGCAGAGGATCTGAATAGATCTCAGTGAAACGTGTGCTGACAGACTCTAAGAGTGTACTTTTCATTGTTTTCACTCCTTGGTCCTTCTCAACCTCTTTGCTTAGAAGACGCTTTAGTGCTGAATTAAAGGAAGAACTGATGCAGACCTGTTGGCCCTTATCCAGACAAGCTGTACTGGCCCAGGTTTTTGCTTGTGTCATCACAACCTTCTGTTTCGGCCGTGTTGTTTCAGTGATAAAAGTCTTTCGGTGGCCGAATTTTCTGTGCATCCCTAAGAATCACCTTACAGAGTGTATGTAACTCTACATGCTGTCTACTGTCTCAAACTGTGTCATATTACCAAATCCAATAGTATTTTTAAGGCAACCTTAAAAATATATGTTGCAGTTATACAAACCTCCTGCTAGGACACTGACTGTTGGGCAGCAGTTTAAAGTTTTTAACTGTCCTCATTTGGAAACCATTATTTTTAAGGAACTCGCAGTCGAAGAGGCATCAGACCCCCTACTCAGGGAAGTGACGCCCGTATGGGACTCTACCTGGAGGAGCCACTGCAAGACCTGCGATCTTCACAGGACCAAGACCTAAGGTGAATTACAGTCCAGTCGCATCTGGTTCTAACTCAGTGTCATCAGGTGATAAAGCTTTTTAAAAATGTTGTTTGTTAGAAGAAGATATTCACATACTGTAACATGGGTGTGATAACCAAAGAGCAGGCACTGAATACACTATGAGCTCTGAAAGCTTACAAAACATGAATACAAAATGATATGTTGATGGAAGTACTGACAGCACATGATGAGTGTACTTCAGGGGAAGCTTGGAACTCATAAAGCCAGTGAGATTTACATGTAAAATGATAAGAATCATACCAAAGAGGATGTGAAACAAAAAACAAGTTGCTCACTGCATGCAGTTGTATGCCATGTGAATACAGCATGTGAAGACAGATAAGGTTCCCAGAATGCATCAGATACAGAGGATGATACATTCATCTGTTTAAAGATGTTCAGCTGTTTGTAGTAGTTGTATATAGTCTTCAAACACCTAAATAATGGCCATATTAACTATTACATACTGCTTATTGAAACACAATACTGTCATTTATTATGTAAAACTTGAGGGGGGTTTGTTTGTTTTTTTAGCCCACCCACTTATTTACTCTGAAAAATATTAACTTGTGCAAAGACTAGTTTTACTCATGTTAAACAGTCATGCTATGTACAAGATAAAAGTGCATAACCACGTTTATTATTTACAATTAATATTTTGGAAAACCTTCCAGCACCACTTTCTTATGCAGCTTTTTAGGAGCAACGTATAAATTATTGTATACTTTAGTTTCATTCTCACATTAAGACCCATCAGACCAATGTCTCTTTGGTTCCTGTGTTCTTTTTGATTGACTGGTATCACATTGCTCGTTATATTAGACTGAAACTGGTCAATAAAAACCTCCTCATGTCATTAGGAGAAGCTGCATGCAGAGATAGAGTATCTCAGACGGGAGAATAAAGGTGAAGACACGAGAATGAGGTTAAAAATGTCATTAAGAAGAGGGAAATAGCGTCTGTGTATTGTAGCCTATCTAGTCATGACTACTTCTACTGTGTAGAACTCACTCCTTTTTATTTATACAGAACCTTTCATACATTCAAGCATGCAGCCCAAAGTGCTTCATTAAAGAACAGAGACAGAAAACAACAGGAACAGATACAATGATACAAGGCTAAAACAAGAGAGAGGAATGTGATATGAAATACTTTAATCAATTGAAAAAAAAATAATCAATTAAAAAAGAAGACTATAGAATAAAAAGAAAACAATGGTCATAAAAGTAATAAAAGTTATAATGCAGTTCAGGGCAAAAAGGAAATGACTGAAGTAAAAATCCACTTGTGAGGGACACAATTATAATTTCAATGTCATTCACACCGTGCCTGAAGAAGCAACCAAAACTGCCTTAAACAATCTGTGTGTTACTTTTCATTGATATGATCTACTGACTGCTGGGGAGAAGCTTAGGAGATAGCGCCGACGGTCTGACAACTGCCAGAACGGACCATGGTCCAGAAGTGAAAGGGGGCCTCATTACCTCATTACAACCTCTACGAATTCACAGCGGTCCCTCCCATCCACCTCGTGCCCCCACACTACAAGAGTGTGAGGTCATCATACGGCAGCTCTACAATGCGAACAGTCTACAGTCTCAGGAAGTAAGTGCCCCCCCCCCCCCCCCCCCCCCCCCCCCAGACAGTGTTGGTTAACAGCTCTGTGGAATATGGAAGTATAACATCTTATCTTTTTAAACAATCTTGATGATTTTATGTGTGTTATGTTTAGATAATGCGTGTGAAGGCGTTGCTGAGAGATATTGTTCTGAGCAAGAAGATCACCCCAGAAAACTACATCCTGACCAAGACCTACCTTGTTGATGGCACCAGGTAAAATGATGAAAATGTTATCATATTTATCGTCAACAACAAACAGCATTACCTGAAAAAGTGCAGAACAGATGTATCTTTTTTTTTTATTTTAGGAAATCTTATGAAGAAAAAAGACTACCAAAACTTGGTCTTCAAACATTACCAGAAAAAGTGTAAGTAATCTCTTTCTTTCTTTCTTTCTTTCTAAAAGGTTACTGCTCAGCTCCAATCTGCAACGATGAAATGTTCAAACCAAGCCAGAAACCTTGGTGTAGTCATAGACTCAGACCTTAATTTCAGCAGCCACATTAAGACAATTACAAAGTCAGCCTATTATCACCTTAAGAATATATCAAGGATTAAAGGACTCATGTCTCAGCAGGATGCAGAAAAACTCGTCCATGCATTTATCTTTAGCAGACTAGACTACTGTAACGGGGTCTTTACAGGACTCCCTAAAAAGTCCATCAGACGGCTGCAGCTCATACAGAATGCTGCTGCTCGAGTCCTAACAAGGACCAAAAAAGTAGACCACATTACTCCAGTTCTTAGATCTCTACACTGGCTTCCTGTCTGTCAGAGAATAGACTTTAAAATCCTGCTGATGGTTTATAAAGCACTGAATGGTTTAGGCCCAAAATACATTGCTGATCTGCTACTACTTTATGAACCACCTCGACCTCTGAGGTCATCAGGTACTGGTCTGCTTTCAGTTCCTAGAGTCAGAACGAAACATGGTGAAGCAGCGTTTAGTCATTATGCACCACATATCTGGAACACACTCCCTGAAAGCTGTAGGTCTGCTCCAACTCTCACCTCTTTTAAATCAAAGACTAAGACTTTTTTATTTACCACTGCCTTCCAATCTTAGATTATTTTAACCCACTTTAAATTAAAACTTTAATGTAATTTTTAATATATTTCTAATTTTCCTTTTCTTTTCTGTTTTATCATATTTTCATTTTAATTGTGTTCTTCTTTTATGCTTGTCTGAATGTCTCCAATGCTTTTAATGTTTTAATGTAAAGCACATTGAGTTGCCCTCGTGTATGAAATGCGCTATACAAATAAAGCTGCCTTGCCTTGCCTTGCCTTTCACCACACTGAAGTCAAAAAGCCATCTTTACAGATATTTCCTGTTCCAGGTCTGGACCCTCTCAGTCTGGCGTGGTCCTGCCAGCCCTCAAACCGAGCCTCAGCACCACTATTGCAGAGAGACAGAGGAGGACCCGTGCTGTGCAGAGGGACCGCCTCAAAAGGACAGTGCACTGACAGGATGAATACTGCCAATGCACTTACTAAATCCATCTCAGGACTTTTGCTTTTCAAGGCTATTCTGAAAAAAAACAAACAGAAAAACTCCACTCTAAGGTGACTTTTTAAGTTACGGATATCCAAATAAAACATTTATGTTTCTTAAGACGTCTATAATTGGTAAGTTTTGCACAAACAAAAAAAACAACCTACAAACTAAATGCTAGCTTCATACAGTGAGTGGGAAATGTATTTAATTTATTTTTGTTACCAGATAATGCATTTAAGGATATTTGAACCATTAAAGGTTGTTACTGTAGAGACATTTGACTCAGATTGTTGCAACATTTGTTGTTATTTTGCCAAATACAGGCAGACATATTTTGTACTACATAACTACAGACTTTCAAAGAGACTTTTAACAGCACAAAAAACTAAGTAAAGTTCTAAAAGCAAATGCAATGAATGAAACAGAAGACAATAAAAGGCACATATCTCAGGCACTTTTTGTATTGGTTGGTATTTAAATTGTATGTAACAGTGTGCTGCTTTAACTGGTACCAGTCAGGCATGTAGAGTACAACAGGGTACCTTAAAACAGAACTTCATTAATGGTCTTAAAGGTGACATATCACGCTTTTTTCATCAATATATATTGGTCTAAGAGGTCCCCAAAACATGTCTTTAAAGTTTATGCTCAAAAAAACACTTTGAAATCAGATTTTGGTCTGCCTGAAAAACCCTCTTCTTCAGTCCTCCTCAGAACACTCTGTTTTCCCTCTGACCACGCCCCCTCAGGAAGTGGATGTGCCTCGGCTGTCCAGCACGTTGATCTAATGTTTACATGTTGGCTGAATATACACGGCTGCTCAGAGATCACGTTACTTCAACCCTCTGAATCTGATCCTGACGGAGAGGCGCCTGTAGCAGGACCTTTCTGAAGGATTGGTCACAGATTTAGTGTTTCTTGTTGTTTTATTTATCAGTATGTAGACGTGTGTCTTGGTACACAGCTACGAACATGTAGCTATGTGGCTATGCTAACTAGCGCTAGCACTTATCCATGATAAATAAAAATCATCCACTAGATCTTCAAATCTGCAGACGTGGGGAGTAAAACCGACCTTTGTGTTTATTAAGACAGCCTACAACTAGCATGCCTCCCTCCTAAGCTCCTTGTTAGCACACATTTGTGCAGAGAATGAAAAACAGAGGAGGGGTTGAGTTGTATTTTATACAGTCTATGGGCTGAACAAGCTCCGAGCTCTGACTCTGTGACAGACCGGATATTGTTGTAACGTAACAAAAACACTGAAAACTGAAACGGCTCGTTTCACACACATTTACAGAAAGGTGTAGAAATCAAAACAGGGGCAGAATGGATTTTTTTCATTCTCGGGGGGTTTGTAGACATGCCAGGGAAACATATTTCAGGTAGAGAACCATTAAAAAGTCAATTTTGCATGATATGTCACCTTTAAGACAAAACAACCTTATGCTTGACTTTTCTTCTCCTAGACTGATCTACTTTTTCCACATAATGTTTCTTTTATCATGTAAGTGAAGTCTGGCTCCAAAGCACAGGAAGAGTTTGGATCATACACTTGTGTAGATTCATAGGTGTAACTACAAGGAACTTTTGACTCCAAAATTAAACGGAGGAATGATATCAAACTTTAATTAGAGGAATAAATGTGAGTGCTTTTGTCTCTGAGGTGCCTTCTTAACTCCTCTTGTAATAAGTGTTACAATTATATTTACAATACAGCAGGTTTGCCTCAGTCAGAGGGTTCATCCTCCCATTAGTAGAACAGATATGCTCTTCACTGATGTCAACATAAGAAACAAAAGTCAACACACTGAAAAAGCACCTGGCTCAATTTCATAACATTAGCACACATCAGCTTCTAGTTGAGCAATAAGTCAGGGCAGGTTAAGAACTGCACACAGCCAGGCAAGGCAAGGCAGACAACTCACAGCATGAGTCAACATTTTTTCTACAACCTGTGAGAATCCATAGCGACTAGATTACACAGTTATGTAGATGTAATCTGAGCATACAACTTTTCAGTTATGGTCTACATGGAAGTTAGTGAAGGCTGCACGCACATGTTCACATTTCATTGCCAGGTCTCTGATACTCCTCTCCAATTCCCACCGTACTGGAAAGACACGCCTCGGCTTTATCAGAAATCTGTCATGTCTGAACGATATTGGAGCAATGTGATGGCTAACCTAACAGTCTCAGTTTGAAGTCCAACATCTACACATTAACATATCCAGTTTATCAAACCTCCACAGGCTGCACATTAAGCCTGATGCTGTCCAAATCATATGAAACATGTCTATTGTTTCAGTTGAAGACATGCATTGTTTTGCATGCACCCACTAGATGGTGGTGTTTCTGTAGAAGCTTGTGAGCATGCACTCCGTCAAAGCCCAAATGTTTGACAGCAGTAGGTTACACATATGAAGGTATTAACTTACCCTAGCTCCTCTCTATAATTTCACAATATATATATTTTAAGTTATTGAGTTTAAATTCTCCATTTAATAAATTTTTTAGGACAATTGAAGAATTACTATAACTAATATGTCAAAATGATGACCTCCAAAGAACACAAATTTGATAAGTGCCTGTCAATACTTAGTCATAACAATGTTAGAATATATTGCCAAAACACAGTTATCCCTGATATTATGCTTAAATCATTTTTACATGTAGGTTTTTTTTTGTGTGAAACCTCAAAGAGTGAAACATCTTGACTCTAAATTTCCTCTTTCTTACTTGTTTATCTCCTAATTTGAAATGGGAGTATGTCTTGCCACACACACACACACACACACACACACACACACACACACACACACACACTTTGTTGCATCACTGCGTCTTTGTAGAAAAGTGGGAATTGGCAGGCAGGGCCATTTAGACCCAGTGGGTGCAAATCTATTAACATTCAGACAGTGCTGCAGTGATGAGAGCTGCTCTGTGCCAGCTGCAGCCTCGTGAGGCATGGTCACTAAAACCTCACCAACCAGAGGAACAGAGCTACTTCTTCATATATTTCACTTTCATCAATGAGCAGAAGTTGTCCACATCACATTGAGCGGCTTGTTATGCCCAGTCATTGCTCTCTAACACATTCTTTCTATTGTTCTACTCTTCATTGAGGCCTCTTTTGAGGCACTGTCCCCTGCATTTAAATTGACTTTCCTTCTCTCAGCATATTGTGTTTGTGGGTAGGGTGGATAGGTTGGGGAGCTCAGAATCAATGTGTCACAGTTCAGTGCCAGATAATACTTATGAGATTGAATGGAGAGGAAGTTGGAGACAAAGGGAAATGAAAATAGGGAAATATGTCCAACCTTTAATTGGGGGCATGGAATATATGTTGACTGAACAAGAACTACACTGTATGTCAAACTGAGCTAGAGATATATGATTAACATAAAGGGCCACATTTAAATGCTGTCATTAATGTTGCAAATTCACATTAACATGCACATTTGACAGGACACTATCTCCTCAGGGAACTTAGCTGTCAGTTATGACTGTCAACAGATACAAGAGTTATATCTACCTATTCATCATTACAGAGATGAACAGTTTTGGCATTCTTTCATGTTTCCATTAAAGGCTACGTTTTAGATCTGCATTACTTTTTAATGCAAGTGTTACTTTGACTCCATTGGGTCGGTTGACAGCTGTGGTCTCTTATCTGGAGATTAATATATCACACAAAAAGTATTTGGTCAGCGTAAGAAATAGGAAAAATATCTGTAGTATAATAATGGAGATAACTGAAACACCTCAACAACAAATTACCACTTGCCTACATTCAATCAATATGAAGTGTAAAAAATATGTGGAACTATGAGAGTGACAGGGGCAAGACAAAGCATACCAATTTATGAAGCATCATCCAGCAGCAATTCAAAGTGCTTTCACACAGTTAAAACAGAACATTGTGAACATTAAGACATGTAGGCTATGGCCGCTTTTAATTCTATTAAGTACTTTTACTTTTGATAAATATTCACATTGTTTATTTTACTTGAAGCAACATTTTTGTAGTTTTTGTTTTGTTTGTTTTGCTTCTCTTGAGGCCTGGGCATCTTCTTCAACCGTCCTATTTTAGATCATCAAGATACAAGATCGCTTGTGATCAAACTTATGTTGGTGTAATTTAAAAAAAAAATAGAAATACTATGAATCTTATTAAGTAATCAAATGTTCAAATGCACCTGGTAGCATCACTGGAAATAATGCCCCTCCTAAAACAAGAAAAAAAAACTTATTTCAAGTTACTTTTACATTGCAACTTATTTTAAGTAATATTTGACCAGTATGTTAAATCTTAGTGTCTTAGAATAAGACAGGAATGCTAACAATTTGTATTTTTTCACTCAAAAATAGATTATTGCACTAACACATTTCATGTCAACTTCTTCATTTGAGATATATTCATTTGAGTTGTATTATAGCATTACTTCTCTAGGTTTAAGACCATCTTGTACTTGAAATAAGATGACAAAGTTTAATTTGAGCATTTTGAGATATAATGTCTTCTCATAGTGAGCTGGATATACTAACATTCAGTCATGTTGCTTTTTAGGATAAGCCAGCTATGCTCTAAAGTAGGTGTTTCATTGTGTGCATGTAGTTTGAGGATGAATATTTTGATCTGATTTAGAAGAAACAGTGTCTGAAAACTGTAACCCACCCTTTAAAAAAAACAACCTTTCTTTCTCTCTTTCTTTCTTTTATCAATGGAGCTGTTTTCTGATAGATTCTCCAATAAAATACATTTACTTAAATCAAGTAAAAGGTTTGTCTTAAATCAAGATTATCCGTCTTCTACAAATAAGATCTCAGCTTGAAAATGTCTGTAAAAATAAACCTTGTTTCTTCAAAACTACAACTCATTGTCTTAAAACAAGTCCCTCTATCTTGCTCAAATGTTACTTGTTAAGTAAATGTATCTTAAATCAAGTGGGATAGGACATTTTGACTTAAAATGAGACAATTTCACTTGGTTAGATGTTGAGTTTTTGCAGTGATGTTACTAAAGCAATAAGGGACTTTACAGGATGTTGCACAAAAACAACACAGGCTCGTGCTGCAGTTATAAATAGGCCTTTGGTGCAGGTTATATGCAGACTGACTGGTTGTTTGATAAGTGCTGACGACACCCCAGTTTAAATCTTTGTCATACAAAATGTTCTCTTGTGTGTCTGTGTCATGGAAACATGATTGACACCTTGCTCTCTGTATAGGGGTTATGGTTAGGGGCTGTCCGTGTAGTCATTACCCGCCCACCCCCCTTCCTCCTCCCACCTCCCCCCCTCCCTCCGGGCGTCAGTGACGCGCAGATAGAAAGCGGGACCTGCCCTCCCGACGCCATTTTTCGGTCTCGTACTCGCACTACTAGTGGCTCGGATGAGGGGGGGACAAGTAGAAACAAGGGAAAGTATAAAATAGAGAATCGTTAAGCCGGAATCCCTCGCGAGTGGTCAAGGGTTGCACGCGGGCGCTACAGCTTAACGCAGTAGCACCTGAGATGCACGCGCATGAATCAAGCCGCTGCTCTGAAATCAGTTTTTGTGTGAAGACGTGTTGCGGGCCGCCATTTTTTTGCTGTGCTGCCTCTAAAGTCTGCTCCGACTCAAGAAAGGGGATTGAAAACCGCACTTCCATGACGCGTGCCTCACCATAAGAACAAGGAGATACAAAGTTTTCATTTCGAGCCCTACCAGTGACGACTGGCAACCTTTGGCAGACATGAGGATTTGACAAATGAAAAACTAAGGCCACCCTTTCCGCTCTCATTACTGACACTGACTGGAGGAGACACATTAGAAGAGAAGCCTGGTGTTTTCTCGGAAGGCGGAACAAAAAAGGGAAGCTTCATTGATCATTTGTTGCTCCGGGCTCCGTCTGTGTTTTGTCGTAAGTTTGTTTTAATATATCTCCCTTGACCACTCCAACAATCTCTCTGCCATTGACTGACTGGTGAAGACAGGAAACCACAGCATGCTTCAAAGTTGGATCGAGTCAGTCACAGCCTGTGTCTGAAAACGTCTGCTTGGTTTTTGTTTTTTTTGGGGTTTCGTGTTTTCCTTTTCAAAGCGAGGTCTCTGGAGCCTGCAGCGTTTGTGCAGCAGAGATCTGCCTTCAACCTCACAGGGCGAAGAATGCCCTGCCCTGCATCTTCCAAATCCCACACTTTGCTGTGATTGGCCAATCCCAACCACGCACGCTCCTTTAACTTATTGTCTAGCCTGGCTTGTAATATATATATAGATTTTTTTCTTGTTTGTTGACTGATATAACTTATTTTTGAACAGAAATGTCAACTGCTCGGTTTGAGTCATCTGATCGGTCTGCGTGGTATTTTGGACCCGTGTCACGACAAGAGGCACAGAATAGGTTACAGGGACAGAGACATGGCATGTTTCTGGTTCGAGACTCGTCGACCTGCCCAGGCGACTACGTGCTGTCAGTATCTGAAAACTCCAAAGTGTCTCACTATATTATCAACTCTTTGCCCAGCAAGAGGTTTAAGATAGGGGATCAAGAATTTGAGAACCTTCCTGCTCTACTGGATTTCTACAAGATCCACTACCTGGATACAACCACGCTGATAGAGCCAGCACCCAGGTAGGGCACTCATCCAATGATGTCTCTCTACTATCTCACATGATTCTCAGATGTGCATCATGGTAAAATACCATAACACCTGGGCCTCTGGGATGTGTCACAGTGGCTAATGTAGGTTATGAAGGGGCTGTCTATTTTTATCCAAACTAACCCACTTTCTGTCAGACTGCAGCAACTTCTGGTGGAGCATCCAGTTTTCCAGGTTATAAACTGGTGCACACACCAGCACTGTAAACACAGCTCCAGTTGTCTGTTTTAGTGAGGTGGTGTTGTCTCCTGACACACCAGTTTATAGAAAATAACAATGACCAGCCTAGATGCATGTAAATGGTTGAGTTTGTATATTCATGTACTCTTGTTACTAATGTTTGCTTCTGTTTTTGGCTGTTGCTGTAATGAACAACAGATTTGATTCATTGCATTCAACAAAATATCAATGGTATGTGCAGGAAACATGTCCCTGATTTCATTGGTCTTTGTCCCTTTCCTCATTATCTATATCACCCTAGGTACCCAAGCACAGTGACATGTCCTATCCAGCCCATGGGTGGCCCCGAGGACAACCTAGAGTATGTGCGGACTCTGTACGACTTTACTGGAAGCGATGCAGAGGACCTACCCTTCAAGAAAGGGGAGATCCTTATCATCCTGGAGAAGCCCGAGGAGCAGTGGTGGAGCGCCAAGAGTAAAGAAGGACGTGTCGGGATGATCCCCGTGCCCTACGTGGAGAAATTGGTACGACCTTCCCCTCACCCTGGTCAGCCTTCCCATGGATCTCGCAACTCCAACAGCTATGGAATCCCTGAACCCTCCCACGCACTCGTCCACGCCTACGCCCAGCCACAGACGCCTACGCCATTGCCCCCAGGAACACCTGGAGCAGTTATCACCCCTCTACCATCCATGCAGAACGGCCCAGTCATGGCAAAGGCAATCCAGAAACGTGTGCCGTGCGCCTATGACAAAACAGCTCTTGCTCTAGAGGTATTGTGGAATGGGATTTTATTTTATCCCCCTTTATTTTGTTTGTCCATTCTCTTTCTCCCCTCTCTTATCTTCCCTTCCTCAGTAGGAGGTCAAGTTGACTTCACCTGCTGTTTAAAATGACCTTTTGATGGCTTGCTTCTGTTGATACAGATATCTAATGGAAGTAAGTAGCAGACTATTTGGTACTAATATTTCCAGAGTCTTGGGACAAGTTAATTTAAGGTTTTGAACCAACTTATTCTGGGTATAAATTTGGGTCCATTACCAAGCACCAAAATCCTTCGTCAACACTTTCAATCCATATCAATATTTGCTGTATGCTTTTTGGAAATCAATGAAAATGTATCCTGGAGACAAACTACGGTAGGCTGCACAACTTAAAGAGTCTCTAAACAGCAAGCTGAAGATCAGTACTCTTCTGTTTAGTTGGATCCAGTTGAAATCTGTTTCACCTCTAACATCTGTGGTTGGCTGTTTTCTTTGAACCTGGAACCACGCCCAACAGTGTTGTCATAGACGCTAAAGTCCACCAACTGGAGAACCCAAAAGTCCTGATTTTCAGGCAGTATGTATTGAAAGCTATTGATTACAGTGCTAAGAATGTGCCAATAAGTTATTTGTTAAACAGAACACACTTGGACCCAGTTCAGTCTTGTCCAAATTGTACTTCTATTCATGTTGTTCACTGTTACTATGCGGAACTGACATTTTTGCCACATTGTCAACAGGAAGCAGTGATACCATAAACTTTATAAATGAGCAGGACTCCTTTACAAGGACTGATTTGATATGACGTGTTATCTGGTCGTGCCAGGCGCCACTATTGCTATTCAGACTGAATTAGCAGTATTGGTTTTGACCAATCAGAGTCAAGTATTTAACACAGCTGGGTGATGGTGAAAGCAGCGCCTGGGATGACCAGTTCACATGTTATATCAAAACATGCTGTGTAAAGGAGTCTGGTTCATTTAGAAAGTTTATGAATTCACTTCTTCCTGTTGACCATTAATTCAAAATGAATTGATTTGGGAACACAGAACCTAATATCTGGGGTTAATTAATTTATTTATTTATTAGTTTATTTGACAGGGGCCATGCAAAACATAAACTGTCCAGCCAGAGTTAGCTATAAGCTAATTTTCATCTGTGGTCCCTGGGCAGGAAGATGTTAACAAATGTACAATACAAACGAAAAAACTAGCATTTAAAACAATACATAGACTACTCAACACAGTCCATCACTAATAACAACACATTTAAAATTACATTTCATTGTCTCTAATTTGATGCATTCAGATGATCACATGATTGTTTTTCCTTGAGCCATAATTTCAGTTTACTTTTGCTGACTCGTCACTAGACAAAGAATCAATCAATCAAGCTAGCAAGCTTTATTTATATAGCACCTTTCATAAAAATCAAATGCAGCCCAAATTGAAAAACAAGAAAGAAGCAGAAATAAAACAATGGCAAGACATATTAGGGGAGAATAATAATAACATAGAATAAAATAGAGACTAATGGACACCAACAATAAAATATGAGTAATTAAAATGAGTTAAAGCATCAAAATTAAGAATAAAAATAGTTAAAATAAATAAAGGGTAAGGATAAGAGGAGAAAATAAAACTAAGGTGGAAAATATCAATAAAGTAGATGAATAAATAAATGAATGAATGAATAAATAAAAATAGAATAAGATAACAGTTAAAATTTCTAAAATAATAAAGCAACATTTTAATCAATATTACAGTAAAAGGTAAATAATAAAATTGTTAAACCCTACATAAAAGCCAGACTAAATAAGTGCGTCTTTTGTTCAGTTTTTTTAGTATAAAGAAGGAAGATGAGACATCAAGAAACACATAAAGCTTTGCACCACACCCTGTTGGATCTCAATAACCTGCTCACTATACATAATCTCCTACATATTGTACAGTGATAGCATCTGCCACAGATCTCATTCATTCAGAGGGAGACTAGCTATACATTTTTGCTACCTGATCACAAGAGATTATGGGGCAACTATATTCACTACATTTGCTTTTTCTCTTTTAATCTTCGTCAAATTTGGAAAGGCAGAAAGAGCACGCGTTGAAAAGCTGTATCACATTAAAGAATAAGTTTAAAGATAAACATAGTGTGTGTGTGAGAGTAGTACTACCCTATTTCTTGTAAGTCACAGACTAGAAATGACAGTGGGAGGGAAAGCCACAGAAGTTGTGGCGGTTCTATGTGTGAAAGAAAAGTCAAGCCTCTTTTACAATCCTCTTTCACAGCGTCCACCGAGCTCTCACTGTGCGAACACACCAAAACACCGATGACCAAAAACACTGCCACTCTAACCACCTGCTCTCTGGGTTTGCCAGGGCTCTGTGTGTGTGTGTGTGTGTGTGTGTTACAACATCATGGTGTGGCTCTGGTCACTGCATTATGCCGTGTGACGACGACGATGATGATGATGCCAGCATTCATTCACATTGCTTTAAAGCCAGCCTGATTTACTGTGTTGTTTGATGCAGAGAAACTTGTACCCCGGGGTCACGTTTGGTTGAGGGTGCAGTTGTTAAGAGAGCTGTGTTTGTCCATTTGACAGATTAGTTACTTTTACATAGAGTCATAACTTAAGTGCAAAATCTGCTTTTTCATCAAGTAATAGAAGGAGTGCACGGACTCTGCCAAGACTGACCACAGTATTGTGACTCAACTTCCACTATTGGGCTGCTGTGAAGCCCACATACAACAGTCTTCTCAAAGGCCCATTGGTTCCAGCTCCTGCTAGCCTGCAAGCTGCTCAACACGCAGCAGGCTTGCTGTATTTCTCAGCATCGCACTGTGGCTAATACAAATCTGCTCTGACTGTGGTAACATGTCGAAGCATGTGATGTAATGCGTACAGTACACTTCACACATGCATTGTGGAAGCTCTGAAAATGCTCCGCTCTGAAAATGCTCCACTCTGATAGCAGACGGAGCTCTAAGCGATGCCCCAGGGAGTCGGATGAATATGGGAGGTATCTTTGCCTATCTCTGCGCTGATACACACACACACACACACACACGCCCAGACACACACAAGTCTGTCAGTGGTTAGGGGAAGTGAAGCAGCCTGTAAAAGCTGGGTACAGTGATCAAGTCTTCTTCATGGCTTTAAGAGCAGTGGTGTACATTAGGACTGTGAGAAAGCTGGTGGATGATATTCAGGCTAAAGGTGAGGAAGCTCAGCTCCCTGTAACAACATTAGTCCTGTTCTCTGCTCCCTGTCTGTGTAATGTTATTAGTTACCAACACATGGTAACTTATAGCATTCCCAGTCAGTTTCCCACTGAATGAAAGTGCACCTCTGAGATCTGTGTGGACACGTTGGCTTATCTGTACACTTTGTCATCAGCGCCAAAACACAACTTGATTTGCAACGTTTTCATCTCACTATTAAAGAGTCCTGCATCTAGAGGAGACTAGTGTATCAATACAATCAGACCTAGCCTATGTATGTGACCTATTTTAAACATGAAAGAATGCACCACAATTAATCTCTCTATCTCTGTCTGCAGAGATTGTCAGTTGACCCTTCCTGTTACAGTAAACAGGTTTACAAGAGAACATTGTCCACAGATTAATCAGCGCCATATGGAGTGGATCTTCTCCACTGCAATGCCTCACATGTCAAATACCTCACAAAGACCTATACTTGGAGAGTAGTTGCAAACCTGAAACATGCCTTTATTGGGGGCTGATGTAATGTAATGTCATTTAGTGTTATCATTTGGTCAAACAGCTAAGTGCATGGAGCTACAGTTGCAGACAGGATTCTGATAATCAGCAACTGGAGATTAGGTCCATTACAATCTTTCTCTGCTGATCCATTACACCCAGGCTTAACCAGCTGTCAATAAAGGCCCACAGTTCCATTTGAATCAAGCCAAATTGGACAGAGGGAGGTCATTTCTTTGGAATTAAACAGTTTCAGATTGCTGCCAGGCCATCCACAGACACATAACAAGACCATAGGAGGCTTCTAATGGACATTGTCATGCAAACTTGAGTGGGCGTTGATTTTAAGCTGGATGATATGATGCTTCCGTGTTTGTAGTTCTCCTTTTCAAGGTTTTTTCAATGATGGTAAATTATATATTTCAATTTTAAAGGCCCCCATAAATCTGTCATCATACCTCCTCTGTCATGAAAACAAGTCACAAAGATGTCAAAGCTATCTTTTGTGATTATGTTTTGGGGGTTTTCAACTTAAACTTTAGACTGTGATGCTATTACTTCATGCTAGCGTTCTTGTTCTGGGTTTTAGAATGACCGCTCATTTCAGTCGTGACTAGTTGCAGAAATGCATCATGCAACTTTGTTTTGACTTTGCAAGGGGTAGAACAGTTTTGATGTCCAATGTGAGGCTGCAGACTTTTTATTTTCCTGAAGACTTTGAATTGGCTTCACATACATTAGTGGTACCTCTAAAACACTCACTCATGCTTCTTTCACATGTACATCCCTGAAAATGTCCAAAACTTCTCAGGAGCTCTGCCTCTGAAATTTTACAAATTTGCTTATTCACACACGTCTCTGACTTCGCAAAGTTCTCCATATGTGGTGTTCAGGGGGTTTTAGGGTCTGTAGTACGCTACGAAAGCCACAGTGACCTTATCATGTTCTAATAATTAGAACTTGATGGTTTTTGTATTTATATCAACGCTGCATGCAAACAGACCGATGCACAGACTTCTTCAGCTTCGGATGTTTATATTCATCCAGTTTTGAATATGCATCGCTCTTCATGGCTCGCACCATTCCCATGATGTGAACCATCTCACAGCGGCTCACTCCAACTTCACAGACATTTTACCAGGAAGCTTGAAGGCAAAATTGTGGGTTAAATCAGGGTGACAATTTCTGACACATGTTGCGTACCTTGAACATTTCTGGAAGTTTTTGGTAGCTGTGTGAATACAGCTGTGGAGAAAAACCTTCCTCAGTTTCACCAGTCATTTCTGAAATTTGCACCCAAGTCTAGAGCTGGGCGATATTGAAAAGGACGTTATCACGATGATATCTATAATTATCAGGATAAATATCAAATTATTATTTCATTTCAATTTAAAGGCAGATTTTTTCCCCCTGGGTGAAAGTTGAAGGAACCAGGCGGTTTGTGTGCTTGTATCTGGATTTAGTTCTCTGATCAGCTTCTTGAATCCCTCATTTCTGATGGTGTAATTACAGGTTTAAATATATCAGTTATATTTTTGGCCTTTTTGCCTTTTTTTGATAGGACAACTGAAGAGAGAGAGGAATTGTGGGGAGTAGAGAGTGGGGGAAGACATGCAGGAAATGGTCGACCGGCTGGGAATCAAACCGGCGACCCTGCAACGAGGACTGTAGCCTCTGTATGTGGGGCGCTTAGACCGCTAAGCCACTAGTGCCCCAAATATATCACATTTGTATCAAACTTTTTTTATATTTATATTGAGATAATATTATATCGCAAAAATTGTCATTATCAAATTATCGCCCAGCCCTACTCTTTCACTTTTGTCTGCAAGACGCATCTTACCTATCTTTGACCATATTCTGATGTCCTCACAGAATTGTCTTCCTTACAGTAACTCCGTTATCTTTCACTCAAGTCCTGATAATTATATTTAAGACTAGAAATGCTAGAAAGTGGTTCTTAGAATGAACTGACCACATAGTCTTCTATATCTTGTGGTATTAGTATTTATTTCTCTCAAACTTGCTCTGCACTCTGCACACCTTACCCGTTCTCATCAGGCTTCTTCTAACTCTCTTTGGGGTTGACTCATCAGAGATCATGGTTTACAGCCAAAACCCTTTCGTTTAGTCCTGTGGCTATTTTAGGGTCTCTGCAGTCCAAAAAGCAGAAGATATGAGTCATTGTGTTTTAGTTTCTGAGAAAGGCAGTCATCAACAAATAATATGAGCTTTTATATTTCTGTTCAAGTTTCATCACACAGAACTGGTCTATTTTAAGTCACTTTTCTTTAGTTTCTTTTCTTCTGGTTCCGTGTTCTTGCAGCTTTTTGTTGCATTTCTTTCAGAATACCAAGAAGAACTTCATTAACAAAGATATTTCCATGAAGTTATGTTTCTTTTTCTTTCAAAGATCTTTCAATTTGAATTTATAGACATTATATACGGAAGATCTATGTGAACAATTAAAGCAAGTGGTGTTTTTTTTGCATAAGAAAACAAAATAAGTGAATGAATGAAAAAATAAACAATAATAATTTAAAATAAAATATAAATAAATAAGAAAATTAATAATAGTGAAAATGCAATAAAATAAATAGGTTAACATTTTAATAAAATAATAAGTGCAAAAGGTAAAAAGCAATAACAAAAAAAATTATAATACCCCCAAAAAAAAGAGAAATACCAAAAATAAACAATAATATAATCTATGAAGTCATGATTTTAATGATTTTTAAAATGCACTAAATGCTATGGAGTTGTACGAGTGAGAAGAAAAAGAAGAGATCTGGTTTCATATGAACAGGACTAGTTTAATCCGGCTCTTCCCAGGTTTTGATAAAGATTTGACTGACAGACTTTTCATGATGAAGTAACCTCTCATCCCTCTCCACATGTGTAACGGATTATTGATACAAATAATGTCCGGGACTAGCTGTCCTTGAAGCTTCGTTCTACAGTAAAGAGCTACAAATAGCGTGCCCTCACATTCCAGTTCCAATCATGCTTTTGACGACGGAGTCTTTTCTCTTTTAATCCTGATAAAGAACATATGGCTTTGACAGATTGGGGTCAAATTCAGTGTCACAAACTCATCTGAGTGATAGCTCGGTGCTCTTCTGAAGACAGTGTGAACCACAGTGCATTGTGCATGTTGAGGTTTGATGAACAGTTGTTTTAGAGGTTAATGAATCGGATGTACTGGATGTTGTATAAGCTCGCGCATAGCAACCAAATCACTTGATGACCTCTTTTGACATTCGGTAGTTTTTCCGCAGTGCATTCTGAAAACAATGACTCGACACTTTCACATGTTGTTGACTCATTCTGTAACTTTTCTCCATTTATAACGTCATACAGCAGCAACCAGTGAACCCACTATTACATGTAGGGCTGTGCCTACTTAAATTTAGTAAGTCGTATTATGTCTGTCTCTCTAACATGACGCTTTGACTCTTTGTTCCTGTTTTCTTAGGATAGCATAACACCAGTCTCTCTTTACCAGCCCACATGAGCACCATGTTTCTATATTTCTGCCCACTTTTTTGCCTCTCAAGTCTCGTCACAGTCACATCAACTGTCGCAATATTTCAACTGGGTGAAAGAGTTTAATCAGCTTACAAAGCCTAAGTTTGTTATCAGCTAAAGTAGCATCCCCAAGGACCCACAGAGAATCACACGAACACTGGTTTTTACCATGAAACTGCTTTATGTTGTAGCTGATTTAATAACCATATCTGTAGTGTTGCAGAGTCAGAGACCTCAGTGGACAATCTACCTCCAAACAAGTGGACCGTTTGCAATAAAGCTAGTGGCAGCTCAGCTCACAGTAGAACCTCCTGACGTCCTCTAAAGAACATCATAGAAGCCTTCCATGTTGATGCTCCTACATTGCTTTGTGTATAACCACACAGCTTACATTTTTAAAAAGTATAAATAAGAAAACAAAAAAAATCTTGACTTGTGATCACTAACTTTTAGGCTCATGTGTTCTTTCTTGAAGAGGAATGCTGATATTGACTGGTGCTAACAGGACACATTGACTCTTATGGGTACTTAATTGTGATGAAATTAATAATGGTCATTATAAAACCCAAAGTGTTTCCAAACCCTAAACTGTAAGGCACGTCAGTCAAATGCAGCACCTTACTGTTGCAATGCCTAAAAGATATGATCTCAAACAATGGTAACCAAATGAACTTCAAGGGATTTTAAAGACATGGCAGAGATCGACCGGTGTTACGGTTTAAACAGTGACCCTGTTAACTGCAGAGTTTCAGCTGGATGCGTTCCTCACAAACCTATAGCTGATAACTGAACACCAAGCTGCAACTTCAGGCTGCAGGAATTGGAGCCAATGCAGAAGTGTTAAAAACTGCAATGTCTGCTTGAGGCTGGCTCCAGAAGTACCAGAAACCACATACACACCATTTCAAAGAAGACAATCTTTACAGCAGAAATAAACATGTTTACAGCCTGGTACTAAAGACAAGTGTAGTCTGGATAGCTTATTTATTAATCGGCACACACTGTACGGGGGATGAATTTTTTCATAACGCCGCAATTTGGAAGATGTTAAGATTAAAAGTTTTCCATTGATTGACAGGCGGGAACTCTGTAGCTGTTGGCTAGAAGGCTTAAAGCCCGCCTCTTTACCTCACACAAGCTCTACAACAGTTAGGTTGAGTTCAGCATTAACAATATTGCTAACACCGACGATCAGCTTCAAAACAATGCTTCAGAAACAGATGGGTGATGTCATGGATAATACGTCCATTATTCATACAGTTTATGTTAAATACTTATCTGATGAGTATATATTTTTGACATTTTGTTAAAAAATGACACTTGGATGCATTCCTGAGGACTCCCTCTGTGTTTCAACAGCTGTGTAAGCTCCACAAACACTGACATGTTCAGTCTCAGGTCTCCAGTTTACAGGGTCACTTTTAAAACCGGAACACCAGGAGCTGACAGAGCTGCATTTGCGGTATAGCTTCATAGAAGACAACTGTTATAAAGTTATCAAACCAAGTTTTTTTTTAGACAATGTATTTATTGATTTTAACAATAAAGATAGGATAGTCTCTATTAATACACAGCTGAGTTCACAGAACTGGTTTTGTGAAAAAGGACATGCGCACAAAAAAAAGATAGAACAAATACAACGAATTAAAGAAAGAAAAGTTAATTGAATCACAGATGTGTGTGATGTTATTGTGGACGGCAAGTGAAATAACACAAGCAGGGGCATCTTGGGGGGAGGTTAACTACCCCAGAACTGAATTTAGACCCTGGTTCCTGTGGTTGAAAAAGCATGTAGTTCCTGGGGGAAGTCCCTAGTTAGGTTGAAAAACACTATATATTAAAATCTGATGAGTGCTGTGTGTCAACTGTCAGTGTGAATGTCCTGATATAGATGAATGCAAAGTCATGCAAAAGTAAACGTGGCGTGTTCCATGTCGAGTAAGTGGTCAGTTGAATTATGAGACAGGCTCTTGTTCGTTCTTCCCAATGGCAGTTCAAAGCCAGCTTGTCTCTTGTGTTCAGATATGGCGGTGATGAAAAGCTTCAATGTCAAATGTCACAGCTAGAAAAGCCCAGATGAAACTCTCTCAGATCCAAATTGAGGATGCAAGTTAAAAGAACTAAGAGCCCAGTGTTGTCAAGGCTGCAGAGTCCTGACAAGATTATCCACAACAATCTTCAGGGTTATTAGAGCCGCAGAGAAGAAGTGAAAAGGAAGCCCATACTCCATCTTTATTAAAGTTTAGTTTGAATTAAAGACATTCATTTGAAGATGTTCTTGTATTGCATTTGCATTATTTGATTTGACAACCACTGGACTACTTTTTTAAAAATTTTTGTCCTCAAGCAAGTGAGACATGATCTTATTCTCTGTCTCTCCACAGGTGGGTGACATCGTCAAGGTGACACGGATGAACATCAGCGGTCAGTGGGAGGGAGAGGTGAACGGCCGAAGGGGCCTCTTCCCGTTCACCCACGTCAAAATCATAGACCCCCAGAATCCAGACGAGAGTGACTGACCTTAGAGTCCAACTGGACCCTTTAGCCAGTATCCACCTGTACCTGAATGTGCTGGCTGCCTCCACCCTGTCCCGCCAGTGTCACCACGGTTACGTGCTTGCCTGCTTGTTGCGGTACAATGATAACGACCCCTCTGTTGTTGCCAACCGTCGCAAGGCTTTCTGACTGTTTACAGCTTTGGACATTGGATCCAAACTAAAACCATGACCCCACTTCTGCCGGCTCTCCCTCCCTCTCTGTGTCTCGCTCAGTTCCAGTCTGGGCAGTGTTTTGATTTTGCATTTTAGTGTCCTTTTCATTTCCAGATCACTGGGCATCAGTGTGAGTGTGTCTGTGTACGAGTGTGTAAAAGTGCATGTGTGTGTGTGTGTGTTCTTGATAAATATTCACCATCACATCTTCTTTTTTTTTTTAATTTGACTCTCTGAATATGTGTTCTGTGTGAAGTCTTGGGGAATCTGGAGCGTGTTGGTGTGTGTTTGTTTCGTTGATGTAAGGACATTGTACAAAGTAGGGAAACGCAACATCCCTATGGACTTGGGAGAGCACTGAGGCAACAAGGAACTAACCAGCCAGTCAAATGTAATTTCTCCAAACAATCAAGTCACTGTTGTACCTTAACCATCACGCAATCACAGACACACACTGATCAGCCATGAGTGATTCAAGCTGACAGGCTTTTGATGTGTATGTGATGTGTGACTGGAGTCGGAAGCTGGAGTGATGATTTGCTCTTCAACCTGGCACAAGTCTGGCTGACAGAGTTATTTATCTTTTGTTATAAGACATGACAAGGCCATATGTTGGTTCATCTGTTTCTTATTTGTGCCACATGATCAACTATAGTTCTCTTTCCTTTTTCGTTCCTTTTTTTTATTTTGATTTGTGACATAGAAAACATGTTTAGTAAAGGAGTAACTTAGCATGTCCTCTTGGTTCCCCCTCTCAACTGTCTGCCACATCATCGTCAATTAAACAGACAATGCTTAGAGACTAGCAGGTCTGCAGTGCCAACAGCACCAAGCACTAGAAGATAAATTCCAGCTCTCTGCAGAGGAGTGCAAAGCTTAAAGGTGAAATAAAAAGTCAAACAGCAACAGCAGTAGCCCTCGCCAGCACTTCCCACAAGCATCTGACTACAAGGCTAGCTTAAAACGCAGTGTGGGCATGACAACCGGAGGCTGTCCACTGAGGTGAGATACACGCATCTCAGTGGCATAGGTCAGGAAAAGAGAGATATTTCAGCAAAGCCAATGAGATCCCATCAATGCCTTTCTCAGAGGGTGACACAAATGCATCTTTGAGCGCATGCAATACCCTCTCTGACTTTTCTGATGTGATGATACCCACGCCGAGCTCGGATTTCAGACCGCTTTATTCCTTAAATTCTGATCAGTGCACAACTCCTGGTCTCTTTTATGCAAACAGACTGTATCGGAGTGGTGGAAAGCATCTTTGTTCATACTGAGCTGCAGGAGAGAGAGGGATTTGATGAGAAGCAGCTCAGAATGGAAGAGTCGTGCAAACAGTACCGACCCCAGAGTTCTGCTGTAAAAATGAACTAACCCCGTTTCCTTAATGCTTCGGTTTGAAATCATTGATTGGCCGGTCGCTCAGAGTTGTATTGTGCAGCTTTTAGTTTCTTTTTTTTTTTTTTGAAAGGTTATATTCAGCTTTTTAAAGCAAGCTTCTTTTTTTTTTTTGTTAACAAGTGATGTTAAAAAGTACCTATGGTGACATTTACAAAAGGGAAAAATGCCTGCTGGTTGCCTCTGTGCATGACCTCTTGGCCCAGGGAGATGGTTCGACCTGGCCGAATGCTGCTTAATGTCATTTGTTTCCGTATTAAATAAAGGTTTCTTTTATTTGAATCCCACCTGGTCTGTGCAAACAAACCAGGTGGGGTTTTTTCCTCATCAAACATAATGAAATCTACTAATTAAGCAATACACCCTGATGATTTCCTTTCTTGAGGTGAACTTGCTTCTCTCATGCTTCTAAATTGTTTTTGTATTGGCATTAACAGTATTACTGTGCTCTCTTCTCATATTCTAGGAAAGCCTGTCTTTTACTTCAGAATTGAAAATTGTGCCTTTTATTTTCTTATACCATTTACATGTGTTAATATTTCCCATGGTTAACACCTGTGCTGGTATTGACCCTTTATGTACAGAACAAGTAAATAAAATTTACGTCTACTTCTTTAACTTGCGCCGTCTCTGTGTCTCTGTCCTCTCCCTGCGTGTTGTGTTTTTTTTTCTGTCGCACAGATGGGTGGGTGTGGGTGTGGGTGTGGACGTGTTTGCAGCAGCCTGGCGTCACAGGTTGTGTATCTAGAGCACAGGACAGTTGCTTCTGCTCTCATTTTTGACAGTTCCAGTTTTTGATTCTGGCTGCGCCCAGGAGAAAGGAAGCAATTAATGAATTTTAATGAAGTGCTAATAAAAGAAAGTCAGCTGACACACAGATGGGGAATGGAAAACTTTTCAAGGGCAATCTTTCAGATGGGCATGTTCTGTGCCTGTTTGTCCAGCACCTTCAAACCAGGTATAAATAACACAACTTTAGCTCTCCTGAGGATTAAACACAGTCAGGCTTCTGGTTCTTTAGTCATAATTTATAAGCAGTCACTGGATGTTTTCATCACAATGTACTGTAAGAGCATTCACATTTGCCCTTTGCTGGAACTTTATTGAATAATAAATGAATATGCAAGATTTATGCATTTGTTTGCATATTGAGTCCTCCATTGAAATGGATGCATTTGTAGTAAATGTACGACTATTATATGCAGCCTTTCTACACAGATGACAATAGTCCTCTTAACATGTAGCATGTTTTCATACACTCAAGTCCTCACTCATGCATGATATAGCAGCCTATGAATACTTAATATATATTGTTCTATGAGTGTTCTACTTTTAAATGTTCAGCCTTCTTGGATGCAAAACATGGCATCGGACAACAACTTGATCAAGTCATTACAGAATGGGACGGTTCAAAAAGACTGGCACAAATTTTAGACTCAATAGATATACATGCCGTTCCCTTTTCTGTAGGCTAATTTCAGATTCTGGAATTAAAACTACTCAACAATGAGCAAAACAGTGTATTGACTTCCCCCTCTGAATGCCTACTCTGTGTGAGTGTGGATGTGTGTGTGTGTGCCTGGTTAAACTGCCATTAAAGCCAGTCGATGTGTTCCTCTGGGCTGGGAGAGGCCCTGGCTGCAGTAAGAATGACCATAATGAATCAAGCGTAGCTGAGTCTGACCTCTCCTCAGGGCACTGTGTATGTGTGAGTGTGTTTGTGTGTAAATGGATGTGCAGTGTGGTAGATCGAGGTCCTCCTACAGTCCATTACCATCACCGCCCTCCAACTATTTGTGATGGCAGCTGCAGTGATGTTGAATATGTGGCCAGAAGTGACAGCACACTGGATGCACAGTGAGTCTTTGCCGTCTACAGCGATGAAGAAAAATCCTAGAAAAGAATATATAACCAAAACTTTTATAGACATGCATTATCCTGATTAAATTATAATACAACAGAGCATCTGGAGGTATGAACCAGCAACTTTCCTGTTCTACAGTCGGACTTGAAACCCACTAACTCCTACTTTGGAAACTGCCACAGCCTTCACACAGACAGACTGACACCAACAGTTTCTAACACTGCTAATGAACATGAACACTAACACATAGACATTCATCTACATGCTGACCTTTTTAGGCTTACATCGATTTTGTCCTGTAACCAGTATGCACATTTTTTAAGCCATCATGGACAGAGGTGTCAAAAGTGTTCACATTCATTACTCAGGTAGAAGTATAGATACTAGGGTTTAAAAAGACTTCTGTAGACGTTGAAGCATCAACTCAAGCTTTCTTCTCAAGTAAAAGTGTAAAAGTCAGGCAAAGCAAGGCAGGGCAACTTTATTTGTATAATGTAATATTTACATTCAGACAAGCATAGAATAACACAATTAAAATGACAAATATAACAAAACATAGAAAAGAAAAGGAAAATTAGAAATATATTAAAAATAAAATTAGATAAAAGCAGTTTAAAATGAGCTAAGATAGGAAGGCAGTGGCAAATAAAAATGTCTCAGTCTTTGATTTAAAAGAGGTGAGAGTTGGAGCAGACCTGCAGCTTTCAGGGAGTGTGTTCCAGATATGTGGTGCATAATGACTAAACGCTGCTTCACCAGGTTTCATTCTGACTCTAGGGACTGAAAGCAGACCAGTACCTGATGACCTCAGAGGTCCAGATGGTTCATACAGTAGCAGCAGATCAGCAATGTATTTTGGGCCTAAACCATCAGCAGGATTTTAAAGTCTATTCTCTGACAGACAGGAAGCCAGTGTAGGGATCTAAGAACTGGAGTGATGTGGTCTACTTTTTTGGTCCTTGTTAGGACTTGAGTAGCAGCATTCTGTAAGAGCTGTACTGGTTTCAAAACTACTTCAAGTATCAAAGTGAAAGTAATGTAAGTGGAAAAATGTTATTAAGGACAAAAGCTTAGGCTGCGCCAGAGGGGCCTATAGTGCACTACCCCACCTCCCAAAAAAAACCATACCTAAAGGCCATAATGACTATAATGTTATATTAATATGTTAATGTTGAAGTATTTGGGTTGCACCTGTTTCAGACACATTTATGCCCATTGAAAATGAACACATTTTTGTACAATGCAAATACATTAAAGAACCATACTACTGAGCATTAACGTGTTTCATGGAGTGGAAGATATGATGACTATTTGCCTATAAGTATTTTAATCATGCAAAAAGTCAAACTTCACAGGCATGTTATCATTTATTGGCCTTTATTGGAATGTCAATGTACATCAATGTGTTTTTTTAACGATGACAAGCCGGAATGAAAACAAGCCGAAGTGAAACAGGAGTAACGGGGCTATTTTTAAAATGTAAGGAGTAGAAGTAAAAAAGTTGGCTGAAACATAACTACTCCAGTAAAGTATAGATACCCAAAATGTCTACTTAAGTGAGGTAATGAAGTATTTGTACTTTGTTACTTGACACCTCTGACATTAACATATAGACATTCGTCTACATGTTGACCTTTTTAGGCTTAAATCGATTTTGTCCTGTAACCAGTATGCACATTTGTTAAGCCATCATGGACAATATGATTAACATGGCACATGATGGTAATTACTTTAAAGGTAACATATCATGCAAAATCGACTTTTTAACAGTTCTCTACCTGAAATATGTTTCCCTGGCATGTCTACAAACCCCCCGAGAATGAAAAAAATCCATTCTGCCTCTGTTCTGATTTCTCCACCTTTCTGTAAATGTGTGTGAAACCAGCCGTTTCAGTTTTCAGTGTTTTTGTTACGTAACAACAATATCCGGTCTGTCACAGGAAGTCAGAGCTCGGCGCTTGTTCAGCCCATAGACTGTATAAAATACAACTCAACCCCTCCTCTGTTTTTCATTACCTGCACACATGTGTGCTAACAAGGAGCTTAGGAGGGAGGCATGCTAGTTGTAGGCTGTCTTAATAAACACAAAGGTCAGTTTTACTCCCCACGTCTGCAGATTTGAAGATCTAGTGGAGGATTTTTGTTTTCCATGGAAAAGTGCTAGCGCTAGTTAGCATAGCCACATAGCTACATGTCGTAGCTGTAGCTGTAGCTGTGTACCAAGACACACGTCGACATACTGACAAATAAAACAACAAGAAACACTAAATCTGTGACCAATGGTTCAGAAAGGTCCTGAGCCTTTCTGACAGAGGTCGGTTTGACTCCCCACGTCTGCAGATTTGAAGATCTAGTGGATGATTTTTATTTATCATGGATAAGTGCTAGTGCTAGTTAGCATAGCCACATAGCTACATGTTCGTAGCTGTGTACCAAGACACACGTCGACATACTGATAAATAAAACAACAAGAAACACTAAATCTGTGACCAATGGTTCAGAAAGGTCCTGCTACAGGCGCCTCTCCATCAGGATCAGATTCTGGATCAGATTCAGAGGGTTGAAGAAACGCGGGTCTGTGAGCAGCCGTGTATATTCAGCCAACATGTAAACATTAGATCAACATGCTGGAGAGCTGAGGCCACATCCACTTCCTGAGGGGGCGTGGTCAGAGAGAAAACAGAGTGTTCTGAGGAGGGCTGAAGAAGAGGGGTTTTCAGGCATGCCAAAATCTGATTTCAAAGTGTTTTTTTGAGCATAAACTTTAAAGACATGTTTTGGGGACCTCTTAGACCAATATATATTGATGAAAAAAGCGTGATATGTCACCTTTAATATCCCTCCTCGCCTTACATTTGGATGTGCAACTCAGACATCTCAGTTGCTCAGATTTAATGAGTCATTAAAATCCATGTACAGTCATACTAGTAGTTCCATTTGCTTATTTCAGCTGATTATCCCAACTACTACCCATGACAAGTGGACTTTTTACAATAATGAAACAAACCTAAATGCACATGATTGTTTCATTTCCGGGACATCTTTTCTGATAATAGCATTTCTTCCTAAAGCTACACTACCCTAACACTTCCACTGCTTGTTCACTTTTTCTGCAGAGACTATAAAGCCAGTGAGAGATTTACCCTTGTTCAGCCTCTTGCTCCCTGTTTCTTTCCTTAGCTGTCTCTCTCCTCCTTAGGTCTCTGAGCCAAAAAGGGACATCCTAAGGTCTCTTTGGAAAATCAGTGTTCCTGGTGAGAACACAGAGAACAAACTCGTACCAGAGGTGTACTCCAGGGCTCTCCGTCAGAAAGCCTTACTTGCTCTGCTAGACTGCAAATGCCCAACCCAAGTTACATAGTGCAGGAATAGGCAACTCATGGTGCTAAATGAAATGAAACGAGCCAGTGTTGTCCCTTCAAGTCATTAAAGCTGTTCATTTATGGCAATGAAAAACCTGCATATTGTTGCATTTATATTCTTTAACCTAGCTCCTCCTCAGTAGGTTTTAGGTATAGAACACAACTGAAGAGCAGTGGTTGAAGCCTTGACTCACGTCTCACATGCCCCACGGTGCTAGAATTATAACTCGAGCACACTAATTGACCCCATCTGCGGCCCATAATTCATTTTACAGCGAGGTGAGAGGAATCCAGGATGAGCTATGTGGGTGACCCAGATGACCTGGGCTACCTCAGGAAACGCTGGAGGTAAAACCGACCATCCTTTGATCAGACTGTCACTTTGATACTTACAGCCCACATGTCTGATGATACCACAATGCCCTTTTGAACATTCTTATTGGTTCCAGGTTTAATACCACTGACTTTGCCCTCTTTGTGTGTATTTTGTACAGTGAAGTTAAAAAAAAGTGTGTTACAGAAAAACACATCATTTGATGTGCTCTAGAAAATTCCTTTGCAGTACACACTCCCTGAAGCTTTATAAATGTCCCAGATATGGCTTTCCTCTCTCTCTCTCTCTCTCTCTCTCTCTCTCTCTCTCTCTCGTAAAACATTTACAGCACAGACGTTCCTGCCTTCTGCTGGGGAAACTATGCCAGACTGTGATGGTAATTCCACGCTCACTGTCTGTCACGGCTTTATCAGGTCAGACTCGCTGCTCTGGGACGGTCTCTCAAAGCCAAAATCATTCTCCATTTTTCTTGCCCCTAAATGTGTTGTGTAACCCAAATGCTGAAACGATCTGATTAAAACAGCTTGTTGTTGTAACATTTAATATCAATCAATCTTTATTTGTATAGCGCCAAATCACAACAAATGTTATCTCAAGACGCTTTTACAAACATAGGAGGTCTAGACCACTCTATGTCAAATTATGAACAGAGACCCAACACCAAGACAGGGTAAGACTCAGTCTGACCCCACCTTAATCCATCATGAGCATTGCACATCGCAGTATTTAGCTAGTTACAGTGGTGAGGAAAAACTTCCTTTAACAGGCAGAAACCTCGAGCAGAACCAGACTCATGTTAGACAGACATCATGCCTCGACTGAGTTGGGTCTGGAAAGACAGATAGAGGGGAGTAAGAGAGAGAGGTGATAGTGATGAGACGAGTCGTAGAAGCTGTTGCCACTGGAGTCCAGCACGTCCGTATCAGCTGGAGTCCAGATCGTCCGCAGCAGGAGGACGTCTACGGCAGCTCAGAGGAATCTACGAGACAATGGAGCTCAGGGACTCCAGAAAGGTCTATGGTTAGTAACTTTAATGGGACAGGCAGAGTTAAAGTAAGTGATGAAGGGGTTGGGGGGAAGAGGGTGAGCTAGGATCCCAGTGTGTCAGTGTGCCAGTTCCCCCGGCAGTCTAGGCCTATAGCAGCATGACAAAAGCTGGTCCAAGCCTGATCCAGCTCTAACTATTAGCTTTATCAAAAAGGAAAGTTTTAAGTCTACTCTTAAAATTGGAGAGGGTGTCTGCCTCCCGGACCCTGACTGGTAGATGACAATATAACAATAGATTGACGTCAACACATTACTAGAGCTGCAGGTTCATGAGAATAGTGAGCTGTGTGTTCGCTCTAACATCAGTATCAGCACGCTATGAATGCTAATGTTGAAGGATGAATTAGCTAAACTAAACTTGCCATCAAATGTTGTTCATGCATTCATGATTCTACAAGGGTGAATCAAGCTGTCTCTGTTAAGTTTCCCATTAGCATAATTAGCATCTTATCAAGTGCTTCATTTGAATTCTGAAGAGATGGTTTACCAAAAAATTAAGGAAAGAAAACCTAGCCAAATTACCACTATGAGTTTAACATTTAAATCAGCTATCACATTAAATTGGATGCCCTGCTGCATTAGCTGTACTTTGAGCACATCTGAAAATGTTGGACTCTGTGTACCATGCTGCATTGCGGTTTGTTTCTGGTTTAGGTTTCCGCACACATCACTGTATCTTGTATGAGAAGGTGGGCTTGTCTTCCTTATACAACAGAATAATGGAGCATTGGTATGTCTTTCTTTATAAAACCATACTACAGGAGCTGCCGTCTTTTTTATGCTCCTTATTGACTCCTAAAGTTGTCGGTGGCTGTCATCTTCGGTCCCATGGACAAATTCTTTTTGTCATTCCTCGGACTCGCTCTGTCTTCGGTCAAAGTGCTTTTAAAGGTGACATATCACGCTTTTTTCATCAATATATATTGGTCTAAGAGGTCCCCAAAACATGTCTTTAAAGTTTATGCTCAAAAAAACACTTTGAAATCAGATTTTGGCATGCCTGAAAAGCCCTCTTCTTCATTCCTCATCAGAACACTGTTTTCCCTCTGACCACGCCCCCTCAGGAAGTGGATGTGCTTCGGCTCTCCAGCACGTTGATCTAATGTTTACATGTTGGCTGAATATACACGGCTGCTCAGAGATCACGTTACTTCAACCCTCTGAATCTGATCCTGACGGAGAGGCGCCTGTAGCAGGACCTTTCTGAAGGATTGGTCATAGATTTTGTGTTTCTTGTTGTTTTATTTATCAGTATGTAGACGTGTGTCTTGGTACACAGCTACGAACATGTAGCTATGTGGCTATGCTAACTAGCACTAGCACTTATCCATGATAAATAAAAATCATCCACTAGATCTTCAAATCTGCAGACATGGGGAGTAAAACCGACCTCTGCCAGAAAGGCAGCAGGACCTTTTATGAAGGATTGGTCACAGATTTAGTGTTTCTTGTTGTTTTATTTGTCAGTATGTCGACGTGTGTCTTGGTACACAGCTACAGCTACAGCTATGAACATGTAGCTATGTGGCTATGCCAATTAGCGCTAGCACTTATCCATGATAAATAAAAATCATCCACTAGATCTTCAAATCTGCAGACGTGGGGAGTAAAACCGACCTCTGCCAGAAAGGCAGCAGGACCTTTCTGAAGGATTGGTCACAGATTTAGTGTTTCTTGTTGTTTTATTTGTCAGTATGTCGACGTGTGTCTTGGTACACAGCTACAGCTAGGACATGTAGCTATGCTAACTAGCGCTAGCACTTATCAATGATAAATAAAAATCATCCACTAGATCTTCAAATCTGCAGACGTGGGGAGTAAAACCGACCTCTGTGTTTATTAAGACAGCCTACAACTAGCATGCCTCCCTCCTAAGCTCCTTGTTAGCACACATGTGTGCAGGTAATGAAAAACAGAGGAGGGATTCAGTATTATTTTATACAGTCTATGGGCTGAACAAGCTCCGAGCTCTGACTCCGTGACAGACCGGATATTGTTGTTACGTAACAAAAACACTGAAGTCTGAAACGGCTCGTTTCACACACATTTACAGAAAGTAGGAGAAATCAAAACAGGGGCAGAATGGATTTTTTTCATTCTCGGGGGGTTTGTAGACATGCCAGGGAAACATATTTCAGGTAAAGAACCATTAGAAAGTCAATTTTGCATGATATGTCACCTTTAATGTCTTTGCTCCGTCTTCTTGGTTTGAGCTTCAGGGTCGCTTGAAACTGGACTGTTTAATTCGATTGGAGTATTTCAAAACTAGGATAAAGGATGATCTGATCAGCTTGTGCACATGTTTTAAAGCTTAACACTGCTCATTTATAAATCAATGTAATGGTTACTTGCCACTGTATGTTTTGTCCTGTTCTATTTTGTGAAACTTTTTATGCTGCTGTCTTGGCCAGGACTCCCTTGAAAAAGAGACTTTGTATCTCAATGGGACTATTCCTGGTAAAATAAAGGCTAAATAAAAAATAATAATAAAAAAAACATAGCTAAAGCTGTAACATTCACTCTCGCATGCTAAACTAAGAGCAGAGACACACTCTATGTTATGTCTGCTTAACATTTACAAGCTAGCATTGTCATTGTGAACATGTTTGGATGCTAGTGTTCGCAAAACCTGTTAGCCTTTTTAATCCAGCTTTACAGAGTGGTTTAAGTTGAAGTAGAGACTTGTGCACTGGTTTATATAACACTTCAGATTTATTTATCACATTCTCCATTTATTGTCATAAAACTTAATACCAATATACAACTCTGTCACATATAATGCAGGTACTGATTGCAACAAAGTATGACTCCTCTGATATGACTCAGAAACTATATATCTCACACAGTCTGCCGTGTAATTAAAATAAATTCTTATTACCATCATGTGCATTAAAGCAATTTCAGCTGTCAGCCATATATGAAGACAAAATCAATGAAAGAGGAAACCACATATGATACTTTCAGTCTTATTAAAGGTCTAGTACAGTCTATATATGGGGATCTTTTAATCATACCTGCAGATTTAATATCACGTTTATTTCCCAGTTGACTGGATGCATGTCTGAAAACTCATACTTCACCTATTTAAAGACACACAACTGGGCCAACTCGAACTGAACTAGCATGTGTGTGTATGAAATAACACAACATATTAATTCCAGTGGAACAACCCTCCAAATACAATAAAAGCATTCAGGTATTCAAGTATACTTTGTACACAATTATACACTTTTAATACAAACTACTGGAGTCCCATCTCCGTCAGTTGCTGGTCCACCATGTGTAGGAACATCATGCTCCAATGTTGATGTAGATTCACACATTGCATAGGGTCAAAGGTCACCAGCAGGAGTAGGAGAAGAGAGGGTACTGACTCCAGTCTGCCACATGGTTGTGTTGGTAAGGATGGTTGTAGTAGGTATGTTGTTGGCTGTTGTGTTCAGGTATGGCGAGTGGATGGGACGGAGGGGGGACAGGGGTGTGGGCTACATCTATGTCATTGGAAGGCAGTAGATATCTGGGGTAGTCCACAGATCTGGAAGGGGGAAAAAAGCAATGTTATGGTTAATATTTGTGCTTTGTCATTATTAGCGTCCATGCATGTACCTTTAATCAGTCCAGTAGTTATGAGGGTTATAAATGAATGTAGTTATTTCTGCTTACTGTTGTTAGAGTATGATGAGGGTGTGATCTGCTATTTCTACTTCATTTTTTAATTGTTAACAATTAGATTTGATCTCATCCTAGATGTCTTGTTTCATACCTGTATGGTTGATATGGCACAGAGGCAGGCACCATCTGCTCCTCAAAGCTGTAGTCGTTCTCATGCAGGTCCAGGAGCTCAGTGTGGAGACTCTCCGTGGGGTCCTGTTCCAGAGCCCAGCCTGAAGGGTTACCACCCTTCACTGACGGATGTGTGGATGCCTGGCTCTTCTCTGCATGCTCTGAATGAGAGGTGGAGGGCATCCTCTGCAGGCCTGAGAAGGAAATACAATGATGATCAGGATCTTATAGTGTAAGGACATAGTATTATTTATTTTTTACATGCTACCATGGTTGGGGTAGCATGTTTCAGAAAAGCTGTGCAATTAAAAGCTTACATGGAGGACTGCTGGGCGGGGCATTTCTCTCCAGCATGGCTCTTTTTGCTGCAGGGCTTCCATTTGAGCGACACCTGTGAATATTTCACAAATTTTAAAAATGTAAAGCATGTGTTAGGCTTTTTTTTTCATTAGCTTTGAAAAAAGTAACTACAAAAAAAAGAAACTTCAGTTCACTTTAATAATCTGGACCTTACCTTTTACTGTGGGAGTGGGTTCCTCCCTCCCTGAATCCCTTTGCAAAAGGGTTGTGGTCAATTTTCAATTTGGTTATCTTAAAAAAGGTACAGAAGAGAAAGATGTCAAAATCATTTAATTTCAACATCATCACATTTTCTATTGGGATTACATTGGATGATGTTTGTATAAGCTGCTACCTTTGAGTTTTGGTAAGCGGTGACTGCAGTGAAGACTGTCTCTGGGAAGGAGAAGGTCTGAAATGGGCCCCAGCGTACTGTGTAAGGACTGTCTGCCTGGGTGATGTGGAATCTGGGGTAGTAGCGATGCATGGAGTGCAGGATGATCTGAGGGGTAAAAAGGCAGAATAAGCAAAACCCCTCAAAAGAAATAAACACAGCTGATTTTAACTTTACTGGTCTTACATGGCCATGCTGGTCCAAGGTGTTATTGGTGAGCTTCATCTTAAGAAAAGACAAAGACTGCTTCATCCAGTGGCTTCCTGGGGCAGGGGAGTCAGGATGCACATATGTCCGACAGGGGGGCTGGGGCTCTGCCTTCCCTGCAATCTCCCACTGCTCCTTCTTCCACTACAGAGTAAATGGGAAAAAGAGGGATGCAATGAAACCAGATGTGAGACTGCCTAATTCACCAAAAGTCTTCATAATGACTTCTGCATTGCAAAAAGACAGTGAGGCATAAAAACATCCTTATTAGGAGAGTTTATTGAAGGCAAATTTAGTAAAAACCTCATTTTTTTAAATTGCACTTCCAGCTGAATCCAAACTTCTTCAGTGCTCTCCTAAAAGTCCTTTGTGCTTCTCATGTACTCCATTGTTTCCAACTGTGTGCTAAAAGCGATATATGTGACCAAATGGGCCACAGCAGTTGATGTGAGAGCCATTGAGTGCAAGGATGGCCAACTGCTCCTCATTCAGCCACTGTGAATGAGGAGGGATGCTAATTGATTGGGCCTCCAGCCGAGAGCGCACAAACAGGAAGCAATGAAAGGCTTTGAAATGCAGCGGTGAACGGCCCAGAGTGGGCAGGCCCATGTCTGGCTGCAGACTGCTGCGTTTTACATACTGTAATCTGTTGGGCTCAGTCTATGGCAAGCAAAACAATATGAAGACAACAAAACTTTTATCACTAAATGAACATGTAGCGCGGAATCCAGGGGATGGAGATGGTGCAGACAATGCTCATTCTTTCATGCAGATGTATTTACCTTGTATTTGAAGCTGTCTACAGGAACCATGTCCACCATGATGACATAGTTGGCAAAAGGGTGGAGCCCGGAGACACTGATGCTGCAGTGAGGAAACATTCTCCTGGAACACACAAAGACATCCATATTTTAAAACTGGTAACAGGTAACTGGAGTGTGTTTATGCAATATGATGAGCACAAATGCCGGCATCCTGACACAAATTAACCAGACTTGATGCAGATAAATTATGTGTGCTGAAACCTTATAATAACAACATCTTTAAGGTAAACAGCCATATTGGTTACCTTCCATGCTTTGTTATTATCATCTCTGTTCCGATTTTGTCAAAAGATTTCCAGAGATCAGTGTTCTCCAGCGTCATCCTGATGCTGCCCTGCTGGTATGAGTCAGCTGCTGGAGGAGACATGTTTAGCTTCGGTTTGGAGTCTGTGAGGAAAGTAAGAACATGCATGTTAACACAGTTCAAAGTGCAAAATCAGGACAGTTTGTTGCAGAGTTTGTGAAGATTTAGAGCACAACTTTGAATGTATTTTCACACAGCCTGCAGACAAATGATCTCAGTGTGACCATTTTATCCATACAACACTTATAGCCTGTTTTCTTTAGCTGTGCAATAACAGTGCATGGGCAGGGATGCTGATAAAAAGTACTTAGATCAAATTAAACAGCACTTCAATCATTTGTATGCTCCTGACAGTCAGTATCAACAAGTTATTGAAGTTAAAGTCCACCTCTTTTAACATTAAATATCTCATGTCACATTGCACATCCTCATACAACATACTTCAACTTTATATGATGAAACATACCTGAGACGTGTTGCATATTTCTTTGTCCTCCTTATTCGACCGCCAACACAGAGGGTCTGAGGTGAAGTGCTGCTTTCAGGTACTCCACTACTAAACTCAAACACATCAGGGGTCTCTATCCTTGGAGACAGAGGAACCCCTGCGCCTTGACCTTGATTGGTCATCACAGAGAGGGTGGGGCCTTAAACCGGCAAGGGGGTGTAGTCAGAGCAGACAGAGGGGGGCAGGTATGAATATTACCTGGTTTGTGTAGGTGTACTTGTAACTTTGCAAGTATGTGTTTAATTATGTTGCAGTGTGTAGAGATGATCTCACATGTAAGCTAATGGAACACTGATGCTAATAGTCAGAATCCATTGATTTGAATCCTTTTTTGTTATAGCAGGACAACTGTGCGACACCTTCAACAATATAACTGTTTTAAAAGACTATCTTCAGATAGGGCTTAAATTGGGTCATGTAACATAGTACCATGTAATCTTTTATCATACTCAATTTCAGTGCTACTACAACATGCATGTATGAGGCCTGAAATGCATTAAAGATTAACTCCCCTTCTGTCCAAGTTGAAGGACAGTGAGTTGTATTCAGTCATGCCTGGGGGGTGGTGGAAGAGCAGACAAACAGGCCCCTTCCTGGCAGCCCAGTTTGTGTATTGGAAACAAGTAGGGAGATTACAGTGGTGATGGTAGTGTGGGCGTAGCATTGACAATGGCTTACAATGCTGCTAATCCTATGAGGCCATTTGGCCCGGGTCATCACCCCCTCTGAAACCCTTCATGTTACCTGCGGGCCCCTGGGAGGAGAGTGATGGGCCCCTCTGAAGGAGCCAGCAGCAGTTAGCAGCCCGTTCACATGAAAGAGTGATGGGCGAAAGGGAAGAGAGGCAGTCTGGACATGAGAGGACAACGTTCAAAGTTTACAGCCAAATGAATCACAGTTTATCAGAGTTTAATTTACAGGTGACATATCATGCAAAATTGACTTTATAATGGTTCTCTACCTGAAATATGTGTCCCTGGCATGTCTACAAACCCCCCGAGAATGAAAAAAATCCATTCTGCCCCTGTTCTGATTTCTCCACCTTTCTGTAAATGTGTGTGAAACGAGCCGTTTCAGACTTCAGTGTTTTTGTTACGTAACAACAATATCCGGTCTGTCACGGAGTCAGAGCTCGGAGCTTGTTCAGCCCATAGACTGTATAAAATAATACTGAATCCCCCCTCCGTTTTTCATTACCTGCACAAATGTGTGCTAACAAGGAGCTTAGGAGGGAGGCATGCTAGTTGTAGGCTGTCTTAATAAACGCAAAGGTCGGTTTTACTTCCCACGTCTGCAGATTTGAAGATCTAGTGGATGATTTTTATTTATCATGGATAAGTGCTAGCGCTAATTAGCATAGCCACATAGCTATATGTTCATAGCTGTAGCTGTAGCTGTGTACCAAGACACACGTCTACATACTGACAAATAAAACAACAAGAAACACTAAATCTGTGACCAATCCTTCATAAAAGGTCCTGCTGCCTTTCTGGCAGAGGTCGGTTTTACTCCCCACGTCTGCAGATTTGAAGATCTAGTGGATGATTTTTATTTATCATGGATAAGTGCTAGCGCTAGTTAGCATAGCCACATAGCTACATGTTCGTAGCTGTGTACCAAGACACCCGTCTACATACTGATAAATAAAACAACAAGAAACACTAAATCTGTGACCAATCCTTCAGAAAGGTCCTGCTACAGGCGCCTCTCCGTCAGGATCAGATTCTGGATCAGATTCAGAGGGTTGAAGTAACGTGATCTCGGAGCAGCCGTGTATATTCAGCCAACATGTAAACATTAGATCAACGTGCTGGAGAGCCGAGGCACATCCACTTCCGGAGGGGGCGTGGTCAGAGGGAAAACAGAGTGTTCTGATGAGGAATGAAGAAGAGGACTTTTCAGTCATGCCAAAATCTGATTTCAAAGTGTTTTTTTGAGCATAAACTTTAAAGACATGTTTTGGGGACCTCTTAGACCAATATATATTGATGAAAAAAGCGTGATATGTCACCTTTACAGTGGAAATCTAAAAGGTTCCAAAGACACTAGGGTGTTTTAACTAGTGCATATGAAATGGGAGTTCATTGCAGAATTGGAACAAGCTGGTGATGAATTTCCTGTAAGTGCTATTGTTGGAGTGAAAGTTTGCAACCTCAAACTTGAAGAGGAGGTGAATGATGAGGGGGTGAGACTCTTACATTATACAGACAAGTGAAAGTATCTGCAAATGGGTGATGGTGTTTAATTCTTTGAAGACTGTTCAAATGAAGCAAAAAGACATGAGAGGGGTCATAAAGTAGAGCAAGTGTGTCAAAGTCAGAATCAAAGTTAAAATCAGGCATGTGTAAAATGATAACCCAAATCATTCAATGACTGAGGCGTACAGAGGCCTCCCTTTGAGGTCATGAGGGAAAGGTCATTTTTACCCTAAGGTTACAATGGACAGTGGAGGTAAACATTTCTGCAAACTAGAGCAGTGATAACCCAAACATCAAAGTGGTCATATAAAGAAAACCTGAAGTCTGACTGAGTCCTTGGAGTCAAAATATGCAGGTGAATTGTATGGAGTGTGGGCCGATTTGTGTAAAGTATACATCAAAGTGTGTTTATCAGGGGTCACACTGTGACATTCAGTTTGATCTTAATGCTTCTCACCCTTTAAAGGCATAGTTCAGAGTTTTTCAAATGGGGTTGTGTGAGGTACTTGTCAATAGTAAGTATTTTACACACAGAAAATGCCGGGGGAGACCAGGGCACCAGCGGGCAAATGGACTTGTAAGTGCTCTTACATTACATGTCACATTCTCCCATTTGCAGCACATTAATACACTGATGGTAGAGGGTGATGTAAGGGACCATTGACTAGTTGCATTCATACACATTCACACACTGAGAGCAATTTGGGGTTCAGTGGACATTTCCACATGAGACTGTGGGAGGGATCAAACCACCAACCTTCAGAATGAAAGACAATCAACTCTACCTTTAAGCCATAGATGTCTCAACTACACTGCTACTGACTTGGCCATATTTAGCATGCAGTTTAGCTAATTATAAGGCAGTCTGACCAGAACACCAATGTCTGTAAGTGTATGCTATACAGAGAAAATTCTCAGCATTTGCAATCAGAAAGCAACACCTCCACATGCAACACAGTCATCTCCTGTGGGCTTACTATTGAAAAGCACCTCATACAACCCCACTTCAAAATACTGAACTATCCCTTTAAAACCTCAAGGAACTTAGCTTTGGAAAACATTTATTTTTGCCCCTCACTGCTTTGTTACTTGACTCAATCTAATTTATCTCAATACAAATATTACCCAGAGAGTCAACAGAGATAAATGACACACACTGTTGTTGATTTGTTTAGTTTTACTCACTGCTTTTACTCGCAGTCTCAGTTCTTCCTTTCAATTTTTGGTTTCAGAGTCGGGGGTCTAACAGCCACTAAGGTAGCAGGGTGTTAACCCTTAGAATCAAAAGTGTGGCACACTAGTCTTTGTATGGTGTGTCTGTTAGTACATAGTATTGCCAGAGCAGAGTGCTCCACCTCTCCTGATGTTTTGTAAAAAAGTGTCTCCTGCCTTTATGAGTCTTTCCGATCAAACACTGGAAAGGGCATGTTGAAACATCTCTCCTCTGCTTCAAACAACTTCAGGCTTGAAGATGGAATTCAGTGTGTTCCTGCCAGCGGCATGTGTCACCACTGCAACTATGTTACAAAGTCAAGTTCATGTAGAAGAAAAAAAGCATAACCAACATCTGTGGCTGCTAATGGTGGTTTAAGCATGATTGGACTTGGTTATGTAGGTGGAATGTAAATGAATTACTATCAGCTCTCTTCATTGGAGGTGGTATGCTTCTCTCATTCTGCAAAGGTAAAAGCCATAGCTGCATATGTTTTCTACATTGCATCTTGCTAGTAATGCATCAGTTCTGCTGCAGTAAAAATATCTCATGGCACAGGAAACTGTGGTTTCAACAGTTTTAACAAGTTCATCTTATAGCCGCATCTGGAGGATGCAGAGCATGACCCCATGGTGCTGATTCAGAGATAATGCTTTGTGATCTGTATATGCTGAATAAAGTGGATAACCCTGTAGGTGGTTGGAATGAAAGTTTCCCCTTGCTATGAAGAGAACAAAAAAGGGGTGCACACCAAGCAAGGCGTTTTATTTCTAGTGAAAGAAGAGGTGTGTGTTTGTGTGTGAAAACAGAGGGGGGAAACTGAGAACTGCATGGTCAACATGACATTTAAACTGAGAGCTGATCAACAGATTAAAGATGAACAGGGATGCTGGATTCAAACACAGTTGTTCGAATGCTGCTTTAATTTCACAATGATTCCAAAGATAGATCAAACATGATGGCTAGTATTTACTTTTTACAGTGTGTTACAATAAAACAAACACATCATAATGCTCACCCATGCCCAACAACTGTGAAGATATGAGGAACTGTTTACACACCACAATAAAAGCTCTTGTGTTTCAAGACTGCCCCCTGCTGGATCTCCTCTGAACACAAATGGATCAGAAAATATCAGATAGACAGCTGTGTATCTTATCCTGTACTTTATTGTTCATGGACTTAATCCAAGCCAAGAAGCCAGAAACCTAGGTGTTTTATTTGATTCTGATTTTAATTTTAAACCACATGTTCGTTTTATCACCAAAACAGCCTTTTATCATTTAAAGAACATTTCTAGAGTGAGGCCGTTTCTCTCTCTGAGCAACACAGAGAGACTAATGCACGCTTTTATAACCAGCAGGCTGGACTACTGCAATGCTCTCCTTTCTGGTCTTCCAAAGAACAAACTGCAGTTAATACAAAATGCAGCAGCTAGAGTTTTAACGAGGACCAGAAGGAGAGCACACATTACGCCTATTTTAAAATCTTTACATTGGCTGCCTGTTGTTTTTCGTATTGATTTTAAAATTGTTTTACTAGTTTTTAAGGCACTGCATGGCCTTGCACCAGACTACATCTCAGAGATGCTTTTAGTATATAAACCAGGTAGGTCTCTCAGATCCTCCGGCTCCTCTCTTTCAGCTGTTCCTCAGAGCAGAACTAAAACATTTGGTGACGCTGCTTTCAGCCACTACGCTCCCAAACTATGGAACAGCCTGCCGGAGGATCTGAGAGGAGCTGATGGAGATATTGAGACTTTTAAACGTAAACTAAAAACATATTTATTCAGTCTGGCTTTTATGTAGGGTTTAACAATTTTATTACCTACCTTTTAATATAATATTGATTTAAATGTTGCTTTATTATTTTAGTAATTTTAACTGTTATCTTATTCTATTTTTATGTATTTATTCATTCATTTATTTAATTTTATTTATCTACTCAGTTTTATTGATATTTTTCAGCCTTAGTTTTATTTTTCAACTCTTATCCTTACCTTTTAAATCTATTTATTTTAACTATTTTTATTTCTTAATTTTGATGCTTTAACTTATTTTAATTACACATATTTTATTTTGGTGTGCATTGGTCTCTATTTTATTTTATTTTTATGTTGTTCTTATTTGTAATTTGTATTTTTATTAGTTTTATTATTATCATTATTATTATCTTCCACTAAAATGTCTTAGCATTGTTTCATTTCTGCTTCTTTCTTGTTTTCAATCGCTGTAAAGCACTTTGGGTTGCATTTTATTTGTATGAAAGGTGCTCTATAAATAAAGCTTGATTGATTGATTTATATTAAACCAGTGTGAATGAAAGTATGTGCAAAACCACTACTGCAGATGTCTTATTCCTCAGGTCTATGTTGCATTTACTGTACATTTCCAATTATTCCTTCTGTAGATAAATAAAACAAAGCCTTTCCGTCAAAAGTTGGCCCACAGATGTCATCAAAATGAACATATTGTAATGCCACTTTATAACAATGTTTATTAAACAGATATATGCAATATATTATACACATGAGACAGCAGAGCACAGTGCAACAGAGCAGCACCTTCTGCAGACCATAATTCCCTGCTCTGCTGAGCACGCTGACACATGCAGTTGGGAAAATGAGCTTTCCGCTCCTAATACAATAACACAAAGTGCTCTCTCTGAAAAAGCTTTAACAATGCACTATGTTATTGTACCATGGAAAAATAATATTAGGAGGAAGGTAATGGGATTTCCAAAGAGGCAGTCAATTATTATAGGAGATAAAGACATAAAACACATTTATTCAGTTTTACCTGTTGTGTTGTTTGAGTGGGGAGAGAGGCTGTGTTTGACACAAGGGTCTTTTTTTTTCAAGTATGACAGGCTAAACTTCATGGTTTTTTTTAAGTTATATATTTTGGGGCATTTTTTGCCGTTATTTGATAGGACGGCTGAAGAGAGACAGGAAATGTGGGGAGTAGAGAGTGGGGGAAGACATGCAGCAAATGGTCGAGGCTGGGAGTTGAACCAGCGAACTCTACGACAAGGACTATAGCCCTTTATATGGGGCACACTTAGACCAACAGGCCACTGGCACCCTCCAAAGTTCATGCTTTGAAGCTGATATACACTACCGTTCAAAAGTTTGGGGTCACTTAGAAATGTCCTTATTTTTGAAAGAAAAGCACTGTTTTTTTCAATGAAGATAACATTAAATTAATCAGAAATACACTCTATACATTGTTAATGTGGTAAATGACTATTCTAGCAACCAGCACTCCAGTGTTCTAATGGTACATTGTGTTTGCTAATCGCGTTAGAAAGCTAATGGATGATTAGAAACACCTTGAAAACCCTTGTGCAGTTACGTTAGCACAGCTGAAAACGGTTTTGCTGGTTAGAGAAGCTGTAAAACTGGCCTTTCTTTGAGCTAGTTGAGTATCTGGAGCATCACATTTGTGGGTTTGATTATATTCTCAGAATGGCCAGAAAAAGAGAACTTTCATATGAAACTCCACAGTCTATTCTTGTTCTTAGAAATGAAGGCTATTCCATGCGAGAAATTGCAAAGAAACTGAAGATTTCCTACAACGATGTGTACTACTCCCTTCAGAGAACAGCACAAACAGGCTCTAACCAGAGTAGAAAGAGAAGTGAGAGGCCCCAGTGCACAACTGAACAAGAAGACAAGTACAGTAGAGTCTCTAGTTTGAGAAATAGACGCCTCACAGGTCCTGAACTGGCAGCTTCATTAAATGGTACCCGCAAAACGCCAGTGTGAACGTCTACAGTGAAGAGGCGACTCTGGGATGCTGGCCTTCTTGGCAGAGTGGCAAAGAAAACGCCATATCTGAGACTGGCCAATAAAAGGAAAAGTTTAATATGTGCAAAAGAACACAGACATTGGACAGAGGAAGATTGGAAAAAAGTGTTATGGACAGATGAATCAAAGTTTGAGGTGTTTGGATCACACAGAAGAAGATTAGTGAGACGCAGAACAAGTGAAAAGATGCTGGAAGAGTGTCTGACGCCATCTGTTAAGCATGGTGGAGGTAATGTGATGGTCTGGGGCTGCTTTGGTGCTGGTAAAGTGGGAGATTTGTACAAGATAAAAGGGATTTTGAATAATGAAGGCTATCACTCAATTTTGCAACGCCATGCCATAAGCACTGTCCAACCTGTGGACAGCGCTTGATTGGATTTCCTCCTACAACAGGACAATGACCCAAAGCACACCTCCAGATTATGCAAGAACTATTTAGGGAAGAAGCTGGCAGCTGGTATTCTGTCTGTAATGGAGTGGACAGCGCAGTCACCAGATCTCAACCCCATTGAGCTGTTGTGGGAGCAGCTTGACTGTATGGTACGCAAGAAGTGTCCATCAAGCTAATCCAACTTGTGGGAGGGGCTTCAGGAAGCGTGGGGTGAAATTTCTTCAGATTCCCTCAACAAATTAACAGCTAGAATGCCAAAGGTCTGCAATGCTGTAGTTGCTGCAAAGGGAGCATTCTTTGATGAAAGCAAAGTTTGAAGGACAAAATTATTATTTCAAATAAAAATCATTATTTCTAACATTCTCAATGTCTTGACTATATTTTCTATTCATTTTGTAACTCATTTGATAAATAAAAGTTTGAGTTTTCATGGAAAACACAAAATTGTCTGGGTGACCCCAAACTTTTGAACGGTAGTGTATGATATATTATATATTTACAATTCTAATAATATCCCCTGTGTCCATGCCTTACACCTTTGTGCAATACAAAAATAAATAATACATTACACCCATACTGATAGGCAATTTATTAACCATAGTATAAGACTTAAAGGGTCAAATTTCCAATTTGAAATAATAAGAGCAGGAAAAATCAATAATGCGCTTTGGGTCTGATCAAAGATATCTTTAAGGGAGATGAAGGTTAAAACTGTCATGCAGAGGGAGTACCAGCTCGTCCTCTCTTAGTGTGAAATGCATGACAAATTGAAGGAAATTGAGAAAGAACTGAAGGGAAAAAAGGAAAAGGAGAAATTAATGAAAGATTAAACTGCAAAATTAGAGTAGGAAGGAAGGGGAGAGTACTAGACAAGGAGAAAGGAAAGAGAAAGTGATGAAAGACAATGAGGCAGCCCCTGAGAGAGTGCTCTAGAGGAGGAGGAAACCCAGGGAGACTGGCAGGGGAAGCCACTGATAAAAAGGTAGAGAGGAATTAAAAAGACGTTTCCTCATCAGGGAGAAAAGACAATAATGAAGAGAGAAGTGGGGACACAGAGTCTGTATACAGACATGAGTCTGTTCAGAAGTTCTTCAGTTGAAGATATTTATCATTTATAACTTTTTTTGACTGCTCAGGAATTCAAGAGGCTTGAGGACTGATAAAAACTAACAGAGGGTCTAAATAGGACCTGGGTAGACCGACTTTAGTCTAAAGTATCTGAAGACAAGCCTGCAGGAATATTAAAGGAGACACCTGAGGAGATCAGAGAAGAGCCCCTGCAGATATTTCTGCTACCAGCACTACATCAGATGAGTAGGGTGATATCTGAAGGAGTACTGACATCAAAAAGGCTTAGAAAAGAAGAACAACTCTTAAAATCTCCAAAGTACTGTCTTCTAAACATTTCTAAAAGCCTTTACTTTCATTGCATAGGCAGGGCATGATATGATAATAAAGGCATTTTAATTGTTTAAAATGCCAACAGGGTTGTTTTTTATATCCCTTTTTCCATACGCATGGCAGAAAGTTTTGACAAAATTTCAAGACAGCCTGCCCCAGAGATTTTCCAAAGCTGTTATTCACACATGTGCTCACAGTGGGAAGTTTTCCCTGTTGGAGGGGAGGAAGAGCGGTGTCTCAGGAGGCAGGACAAGACATGAAAAGGTAGCCCAACCCTTAGATGACATTTTTCTTTTACTCCACATTGTCACTGAATAAGTGACAAAAAGATTCTGAAGCAGCTTCTTTACATGCACAACGATCACACTGGTACCACACTGGTCACATGATATAAAATGATCACCCCACATGCTTATGCTGAATTCTGGGGATTTATATCTGCTGTATTGTCACACCAGCTCAGGCTGCATTCACAAATCGTCACTGTTAGGCAGAAACCATGTATCACCATATTTCCTCATTTCTTTTATTGCATGAATCAATGCTAAGAATCTCTCTGTATGCCTGTCAGTAGGCTTTATACCAGTTCAACAGGTGAAAAGTATGTGGTTGAATCTTATGCTGTGTTCAGGGGTTGTTGTACTTCCTGGAAAGTAGTGGTTTAGGAGATACAAGCCTGACAGTACCTAGACTGGCCCCCCAAAAAATCTAGAATAGAATTTAAAATCCTTCTTTTAACCTACCAAGCCCTTAAAAATCAGACACCCTCATATCTTAAAGAGCTCATAGTGCCCTATTACCCCTCTAGAACTCTACGCTCCCAACATGCAGGCTTGCTAGTTGTACCTAAAGTCTCTAAAAGTAGTATGGGAGGTAGAACCTTCAGTTATCAGGCCCCTCTCCTTTGGAATCATCTACCAGTCAGGGTCCAGGAGGTAGACACTCTCTCCTCTTTTAAGAGTAGACTTAAAACTTTCCTTTTTGACAAAGCTTATAGTTAGAGCTGGATCAGGCTTGGACCAGCTCTTAGTTATGCTGCTATAGGCTTAGACTGCTGAGGGAACTGGCGCACTGACACACTGGGATCCTATCCCACCCCCTTCCCCCCATCCCCCCCATCACTTACTTTAACTCTGCCTGTCCCATTAAAGTTACTAACCATAGACCTTCCTGGAGTCTCTGAGCTCCCTTGTCTCGTAGGTTCCTCTGAGCTGCCGTAGACGTCCTCCTGCTGTGGACGATCTGGACTCCAGCTGATACAGATATGCTGGACTCCAGCGGCAACAGCTTCTACGACTCGTCTCATCACTATCACCCCTCTCTCTTACTCCCCTCTATCCCTCTTTCAAGACCCAACTCAGTCGAGGCATGATGGCTGTCTAATATGAGTCTGGTCCTGCTCGAGGTTTCTGCCTGTTAAAGGAAGTTTTTCCTCACCACTGTAACTAGCTAAATACTGCGATGTGCAATGCTCATGGTGGATTAAGGTGGGGTCAGACTGAGTCTTACCCTGTCTTGGTGTTGGGTCTCTGTTCATAATTTGACATAGAGTGGTCTAGACCTCCTATGTTTGTAAAAGAGTCTTGAGATAATGTTTGTTGTGATTTGGCGCTATACAAATAAAGATTGATTGATTGAATTATTGACAGTGTCCAAATACAGATCACTGAGTTTCGATCACGTGAGAAAAAACCATGGTTGCATACATCTCAATCCATGAGTCCACTCCTTATTTTCATTGCATGTTTTGACTTCCTACTATTAGAACAAACATATGCTGTTACTTGTATTGTAAACCAATCTTTAATTTTTTTAACTTCTCTTTGTTGTATTTTTTGAATCTATGAAAATATATAATCATTATGTGCTTAGGTGCTTTTGCGCAATTGTTTTTAAAAATGTGCACACCTTTGAATTAAAACCTCAAGAAGACCTTAAAATATATATTGAACACTTATATTTCTTAAAGCAGGCTATAAGAAGAGCAGGATAATGCTTGATCTGAACTCAGACTGTCTAATGATTTGAATCATCATCATCCAGTCACAAAATTCTACTATTGATCACCAACAGAGGGCAGCACAGCACCAACAAATAGTAGTGAAACTGTGTATGGTATACAGTATTTTTGACTTCAATTATCATTGTTTGTTTTTGTGGTTTACAGAAAGTGGTAGTTATGTTTTTATGTTGTTTTCTTTTCACACAAGTTGAGAGTAGCAATAAACTAAAGCATTACTTTACTGTCACTTATTATGAAAGTTGCTCTGCTATGTGTGTAATTCCACAGAACCCTGACACATGCATGAGTTTGTGCTGAGAAAAGACATTTACATTAACACAAAAAAAGCACAACTCAATCCCAGAACATCCTGCTGTGAGAAATTGAAATTGAAACACTGTTTCTGTCATTGTGTGAATGAGTCATGAGAGGAGAAATAGTTCCTGAAAATCAAGATCCATGTTTAGAAAGCAGTGCTAAACCGTCTGCCACCACAACAGATGGTGCATCCCACAGTTACCATCCTACCACTTTCTCTCACACCATCCCAAGACACATCTTAGATTCTGCAGAAAATTGCTCTGGCGGGGAATTCTGCTGCTTCAGTGTGCTTAACATCAGACTGACTGATTGGCTCTGGGCGGCCTGCAGGAACTCTGGCATTGATAATCTGTGCAGAGGTCTTAAGGTGTCATTTCTGGTTAAAGTAAAGGATCCACAGCCTGCCAGCGGATTTTAATACATTAACATATCTGTAATGAACATGCATGTCTGAAACCCACTTAAATCTGCTTGAGTCATATTTGCAGAGGGTGTTTGAATGTTAGCTGCCCATCAATCTCCCATGGGCATTTTAACCTAGATTTTATGTGGCTGAAGTAAAAAAAAGTTTCACTTTTCCTCATATTTCTGGCGTCCCTCCTCCCATGGCTCAGACTTGTTCCTTGTCAGGTGTTTAGAGGTCTGTGTTGTGTATTCTGCACCCGTCCCGGCTTCAGGGGTCCTGCATGGCGCTCTTTGAAGTGTGAGCGAGGGCAGGAGAAATGCAAAATGGACAGCCACAACAACAGCTGCTCCTCTCCCCTCTGACCCACACCTCCCGTTTTATATCGGACTAAGGCTACACACACACACACACACGCACACACAAATAATCATATGCATGTGTGTACGTGGGGTTAGCCAAGCTAGCAGCGGTACAAAGGGAGTGTGAGAGCGTCTGATAGAGAGCATGGTTCAGAATTCATATCACTGCAGAGAACTAATCTCCCCTGTCTGAGGGAAGCTCTCTCTTTCTCCCTCATTCTCTCTCTTTTTCATCTCTTGCTCTCTATCCCTGTTACATAAATCAAAGTCATACACAGACTTGATTGATTTTCTGTTGCCCTTTGCTGGTTGCAGGATCTTGTCTTAGGTTTTGGCATCTGTCTAAACAGGAGAGAGTTTGGATTCACATAGTACTATGCTCCAGACTTCTATTCAAAAATTGCTATTCAAGAGCATTACTCTGTTTAATACAACTTGAATTTTATAATCATAACATTGGGATTATTAATAGCTAATAATATTTGCTTGGAGCAGTGAAACTAGCTGAAAAACAAGCAGTCACATGACTAATATAACTTTTATAGGGGAAAATAATCACAAAAAGTGAAAGTTTTACCTAGTTTAACTGTCCATCACTGTTTATTTCCCACATTTCTGATTACATTTTGACTTCTTGGACTTGCTGTAGTTATTTTTCTGTTTACCTGTACAATGTTAGTCCAGTTCAGCTTTTTAGGAGCTTGTATCAGGTTTCACCTCAGTCAAAAAAAATGCATACTATGGCTACAAAGCGCTTTCATAACCTGCTAAATTATCTTGTACCGTAATGTACAGTATAGGTGCATTTCAACCAAAAGTTCTGGGGTCTTTTAGCCCCCAGAACTACTTTCCCCTGAACTATAAGGTTCCTGTGCCCCCATTGTTGTCTGCGTTTCGACCACGGGCTGAAGTCCGGGGTAGATTGTGCAAATCAGGCCAGTGACGTATGAAAAAAAAAAAAAAAGTAAATGCACTACACCACCAGACCAGTAGAGGGCAGTAAAACAAAGACAAAGGCCATTCATCACAGATGACACCATAGAAGCAGACGGACAGGCAGGTATCATTATGAGCAACACAACAGTTAGCCTGTTAGCATGAAGAGACTCAGCTGGTGCTGTTTTAGATGGTGCTATATTTCATCACAGATGGATTCACTGAATCAACACGTGAGAGGAGATAAGCGCGAGTAGCAAAGACGTTTCAACACGCCTTTAAAATCCTTTTGAACTCAAAAAGCCGTGGCAGAGATCGGCCGGTGTTTTGGTTTAAACAGCGACCCTGTTAACTGGAGACTTACAGCCGGATGCATCCCTCATAAACGTCTTTAGGCGATCATTAAATATCTGATGAGGATATTTTGAAATCTTAATACAAACTAAACTAGTTTGCATTCCCAGGAACTCCCTCTGTGTTTCAACAGCTGTGTAAACTCCACAAACACTGACACGTTCAGCTGAAGGTCTCCAGTTTACAGGGTCACTTTTAAAACCGGAACACCGGGAGGAGAGACGCATTCACGGTGGGCTGAGAGAAGACTACTGTTACAAGCTGCTAAATCAAGAGAATCACAGCTTCTTCTTTTGAAAAGTACACACACACATACAAAAAAGATAGAACAAATAAAAACTAATGAAAGAAAGAGAAATCAAGTGAATCACAGATGTGTGTGATGTTATTGTGGACGGAGGGAGGAATAAAAACACTGAGGTTAATCTACCAATCAGACACGTTCAGCATTGCAGGCCCTTCCCCCTGAAAGTCCCGGGACCTTTGAAAAGTACTACCCCCCTAGCAGGGGCTTTTTAGGGGGGAGATTATCTACCCCTGAACTAAATTTAGACCCTGGGTCCAACGGTTGAAACGCATGTAGTTCTGGGGTAAAGTTCCTCTGGTTGAAAAACGCCTTGTGTGTTAACCTGTACCCAGGTGTGAGAAGCTACTTGGGTTAGCATTTTAGATATAACAACAGTCAAAACTGTGAAAACAAAGGCGTATTTCTTACAAACAGACTGTATGAACAGCCCCTGTGTGTAAACATTCTCCTCTCTCCTCTGTGGACTTTATACTTACAGCTAAATTGCTTCTTTATCTTCTTTCTGATGTCTCTGTGGGGGTGACATTTCATTTTGTATCCATCTCTTCATCTATTTGTCCTTTTCTGTTACTTGGTGTTTTTGTTATCTGGCCGCCAGTTATTAGTTTACCCGCTTGTCTGTGTGTATATATGTGTCTATTAATCCCTCACTCTCAGTTTGTCTGTCTGTTTCTCCTCTCACTGCACGCTCTCTTCCAGTAAACCATCCTTCAGCAAGTCTTGCGCTTTGCAGGCAGCTCCTCCACTCCTGAATATTTTAGTTACGGATAGATTGATTGGTTCTGCCTGGCCCATCTGGAGACTCAAGCAGTAAGAGTGCCATGGAAGCTCTATTTTAGCATATTCAGTAAAAAAGTTGTTCCAAAAATGAAAAAAATCTATATCTAATAACATTTCATATAACTCAACTAAACATATCCAATCCATCGGTCAGTGTTATCTTTTGAAAGAAGACATCCAGCTTGAAAATGAACCATCTCTGCAGCAGACGCCGGTGGGTGCAGGTGCTCTCCTCGTGGCTGTCGAGTCACGCCAGTTAATTAATACCACTCCAGTGTGTCAAGAGGAAGGAAGGGAAAATGCTGCTGTTGGCAGAAATGGCAAATGAGACTTGACTTGTTAAACTTTTAAACTTCATTCTACCTCAAAACAAAATGAAGCTCAGGGGTTTGCATTATTTTGGCATTTGGAGTTCATCCTCAGCCTTTGGGTAAGACAAACCAAAAACGTCTGCACTAACACAAACACCTGCAAAGACAGGGACTTTAATTAAGCATTAGTTTGTGGTGGAGCTCAGATACACTCGCAGACAGTCTGTACCAACACACCCTGAATGTGATTTTTGAAGCTTATTAATTCTGTAGTTTACTCAGCATTTCATGTTTTCATTAAAGTTTGAATCCTGTGTTGATCTCATGGACTGTATAACACAAATAGTCACAGTCTCTGTCATGTCACTCACTGGTTTCTGTGGAGGGTTTTTAAAGCCTAAAGAAGGTGGTGACTGGATTGGAAATGCTGACTCCAATACATTTTGTCTAATCTAGACATGAGAATTCACTAACAAGACCTGGCCCTTATATGTTATAGTTATATTTGTAACAAGATCTAATGTAGTACATAAAGAAAACCACATCACTGAATGTCCAAAACCAAACCACACCATAGTACAGTTTTAAGAATTTTAATTTAAGTAGGTTAGAAGGTCGAGGTAGGGAGGGATGAGTAGGGGTCCAGGTAAGGAGGGATGGAGGGGTTGAGATAAGGAGGGATGGGGGAAGTGTCGAGGACAGAAGGGAAAAATAGGGGTCGAGGAAAGGAGGGATGAGTAGGGGTCCAGGTAAGGAGGGATGAATAGGGATTAAGGTATCTGAATAGTCAGGAATAGAGGGGCCAAGACTCAGGGTGGGGACACGTCTAAACATGCCTCTAGTTCAGTAACCCCATGGTTCCTGTATAAAGAGGATAGGAGAGGGAGAGAGAAAACCAGAAGGGATCGGGGGGAGGGTAACTTCATAAGGAGCGAAGCTGAGGCGGGCCAAATTAACTTTGGTTCCTGGCAACAACATGCTCACCTGTCAGTCAAATCAGTCACGCCCCTAACTATGCCTCGTTTTCTCAGCCTTATAATAATCAAAGCCGACAGTCAGAACAAAATCCCCCTGTGTGAGTTTAACAGGCAAAGAGATGAGGTATAGAGGCGGAAACTATTTTTTGTATCAGGCTGCATGTGTGTTAAGGATTGCTGTAGAAATACACATCTTAATATGGGCTCCAATGGGGTGTTCTTGCTTTTGGGGTGAGCCTCAAGTGGACACTTGAAGAACTGCAGTTTTATGCACTTTTGTATTTGCTTAGTTTTTCAACACTGATGGTTGCTGCTTGGATAATATGTAGATTGATATTAAAGGTGACATATCATGCAAAAAAATGGACTTTTTAATGGTTCTCTACCTGAAATATGTTTCCCTGGCATGTCTACAAACCCCCCGAGAATGAAAAGAATCCATCCTGCCCCTGTTTTGATTTCTCCACCTTTCTGTAAATGTGTGTGAAACGAGCCGTTTCAGACTTCCGTGTTTTTGTTACGTCACAACAATATCCGGTCTGTCACGGAGTCAGAGCTCGGAGCTTGTTCAGCCAATAGACTGTATAAAATACAACTCAACTCCTCCTCTGTTTTTCATTACCTGCACACATGTGTGCTAACAAGGAGCTTAGGAGGGAGGCATGCTAGTTGTAGGCTGTCTTAATAAACACAAAGGTCAGTTTTACTGCAGATTTGAAGATCTAGTGGATAATTTTTTATTTTCCATGGAAAAGTGCTAGCGCTAGTTAGCGTAGCTGTAGCTGTAGCTGTAGCAACGTGCTGGAGAGCCCAGGCCACATCCACTTCCTGAGGGGGCGTGGTCAGAGAGAAAACAGAGTGTTCTGAGGAGGACTGAAGAAGAGGGTTTTTCAGGCAGACCAAAATCTGATTTCAAAGTGTTTTTTTGAGCATAAACTTTAAAGACATGTTTTGGGGACCTCTTAGACCAATATATATTGATGAAGAAATCGTGATATGTCACCTTTGATATAAAAAAGCCTTGTATGTCTGTGTTTGTTTACTTGTGCGTTTATAGATGGACTTTATTTACATAGTCCTTTGACCACTCAAAGTGCTTCTGTACAACATGACCCCATTCATCAATTCACACACACACTGCACACTGATGTCTAAGGATACGATGTAAAGTCCTCATCTGTATGAACTAAACCCATTCATTTGCATTCACACATTGCTGGCTATGCTACCAGCAGCAATTTTGTATAAGGGCCTGTGTCCACTAATGGCATTTTTTGCACTGGCAAGCCCACAACTTCAACTCTAAAGCACTTCCCACTGACACTCGCTGGTGCTAAGTTATGAAAGCTTTCCTGTGTTCCACTTCCAATAGTAGTGAATGCCAAATCTGTGTTAAATAAATTTTTACACATTAATCCAATATAAATTTAAAGAGAAAACAAAAAAATAAATGACATGTATGTTGTAGCATTAGCAGCTGCTCTAGACCTGGATATTGTACCCTTCAAAAGACATGCTGTAAGTTTCTCCTCTGAACCATAGACTGTAAAAAATATGGACGTAGTATCCGTGACGTCACCCATCTCTTTCTGAAGAGCTGTTTTGAGACCAATTGGCTGCGGCGGCCATATTGCTTCTGTCGAACCAGTGTGACATAAAGAGGCGGGCTTTGAGCCTCCTAGCCAACAGCTGCAGTGTTCCCACAGTCAGCTGTGCCTCTCATTGGAAGACTGGTAATCTCAATATCTTTGAAATTGCCGAATTAGAAAAAAATTCACCCCCCTCACAGGGAGAGGACGTCGAGAAATGAGCTATTCAGACTACACTCATCTTTTGTACCAGGCTGTAAACATGTTTATTTCTGCTGCAAAGATCGTCTTTTCCCCATTCATGTGTATGTGACTTCCGGTACTTCCGGAGCCAGCCTCAAGCGGATCCTCGATGAACTGCAGCTTTTAACACTTCCTCATTGACTCATATTTTTAGACCGGAGGTTGCCGCTTGCTCTGAACAGACTTCCACTATTGATGTTGATAACAGAAGTCTTGTTTCTTCTTGATTTTGATTGGTCAGTGATGGAAATGTGAACTATTATAAAGTGAGAGTGCAGTGAGTGCAACAACAACAAACAGCTGAAGGCCAAAGTGTAGGAAATGCTGAACTGCATCTGTTTTGGTAGAGAAAACAGGAGCTGCCAGAGAAAAAAACGCAGTCAGTGGACACAGGCCCTGAGTGTTTTGATCTAAAGAAGCCTTGACATATGATTTACAGGAGCTGGGACTGAATCCCCATCCTTCTGTTTGAGAGATGACTGACTGCCGCTGAGCCCCAGCGGCCCCAGAATGTGTTGGTGTTTTTGAGTCTACCAAGTAAAAACAAGCTCCACATCCTGTTGTCTTTGATCCATTAATCAACAAAACCTGATCCGATGAATACTTTTGGATCAGGAAATATTACTTTTTGATTATTCTTTTATTAAAAAAGTTAGGAAGGCTGTTTGATTTTCTGCCAGCAAATCTGTTAATAAAGGCTCTCAGAGTGAGTGTGTGGTATGATTGATTTGTGGTCTCCATGTTGACCACTACAAGAGGAAACATGCTTAAGAAGAACATCAGTGCGAAGGAGAGCAGCTCCCAGTTGGCGTCTGCAAGCTGTCACGGTACCTTCATCTGTCTTCAAGGCTGGGCTTCTGTTCAGTATCACTAAATAATTACACACTCTGCTGCAAAACTCCTCTTCAAACTTATTCCAGAGTTAGCCCGAAAATAATTCAGATTGGTTTTATTCTTTTTTACAAAAATATTTTACATTAGAAAACACAGCTTAAAATATACACAGTCCACTTGGTTCTGCAATAACTGCAGAGCCTTTCAACTCAAATATATCAGTCTATAGGTAAATATATCTTTACAGCAAGAATAAATCAAGAGCCAGGTTGTGACTCTTGCTTTCAGAAGGAGCTAAGGATGATAAAATAAATGTCCAGGAGTCACAAAAAGACTTTAAAACTCTATAATCATTGGTGTGAAATTAACAGGAATACAACCTCATTAGATTTTAATAAAACCTAACCAAGAGCAGGGAATGCTTCCAAACCAGAGGTGGAGAGTGATGACTCCATAGAAATAAGTACATGAGCAGCAGTTCTTCTCTTTAGAGTGATAGTGAGGGATTTATGCAGGAGAAGTGATACTCATGGAGACAATCCACTGACTCAACCGTCCATCCAAACAGCTCTCACAGGAGGAAGTTTACACATTTTCTGCAAGAGCAGGAGCCAGAACATCACACTTATTATCACACGCCTGCCATCATGTTGATAAGTACATGGATGTGTTTGCATGTGTGTGTTGGTGTGGAATCTGTGGTTTATTAAAAGGTCAGTTAACTCAGTCAACTTTAGCTCTTGACATTCAGGTAGATTTGTGTTCATGGCTACAGTTTCTGCAGCATCCCCTTACAATACAGCTGGATGATGCACACAGCAACAATCTATACAACTTCAAATTCAGCAGAACTGTCTCCTTAGAAAAAAATGTCATGTTATCTCTGTAATCTACAGACTTTGTTTAAACTGTTTTCACTGGAGCTACTTTTAAATGAGGAGAAAATAATCCCCCTGACTTCAGCAGGTTATCCTGAGTCACGCTGACTTTGTTTTTTGCAAACATACTGTTGAGTTTTTTAAATTGGATATCAAATTGGATGTGTGCAGAAAAGAAAAATGAAATTCTATGTGTTGTACTATGGCTGCATATCACTGAAGTGAGGTGTGAAAACATGTTTTTGGTCATTGTAATAAAATTCAGGTGGTGTACCCTGTAAAAAAGCATCTGTAAAGTGATGTAAAATTGGGAAGTGTAATTTCTTGGCATGCTGTCTCCATTTCACCTGCAAACACCCCCACATGGTTTGTATTTGAGTCACTGTTGCTGCAAACCTGCTGCACATGTGGACAATAACTGTTGGTGCTCCTGGAACACATTTCTATTCAATAGGCTTTTTCCTCACAAAAATGATGCAGTGTGACCATTCAGAAAAAACTCTGCCAAGCATTGTGGGTGAACTGATGCCTATAAGGATGACTACTCAGTGCCCGCCAAACAACATGTCAAATAAATAACAGCAAAATAAGCGCAAAAAGATACCAAATGATATAAGAACAAAATGTTCTGGTTTTTGCATCCACTGAGGGTCCTCTGGCCCCCCGCCCATCAGCTCAGGAACTATGTCCCGTGCTTTGGCATCATAGAAGTTCAGAGTGGAGGGCCAGTGAGAGCGTCCAGAGAGGTGGCAGCAGCCACAGGGGAGAGGGTGAGAGACGAACGCCTAAAGGCGACGCAGTGTCAGAGGTGCAGGAGCACACCTCGTACCCGTTCTCCGCGTGGTCCGGGTGATGCTGCACGTTGCCTTTCGTCTCCGTGCTTTTGGGCTCTGTGTCCGGAGAGTCCGACTGCATCTCTGTGCACAGCAGCCAGTCTTTAGCGATGAGGCGGGGGAATCCTGCCTCCACCTCCATGTCACTGCCCGGCACCCGCCAGTACTCCTTCCCCTTGAAGAAGTAGGACGAGCCTACAGGGAGAGAGAGCAGGGCTGGAATTAATGTGTGTGCGTGTGTAAAACACAGAACAGAAAACAATACAGCAGGATGTTTTTTTCTGCCAAGTACCCCCTGAGAGGTGCAAAATATTAGTGGTGGGAGAGAAAAGGCATATCAAAAGAAGAACAAAACAGCGCTGTGCCATCAGTGTCTAATTTACAAAATAACAGCCTTGTAACCGAAAAGCACACCATGTGGTAAGCTGTCGAAAATCAACTTTCCAACTGTTCAGCATAAAGACTGGGGAGGGTTCCATCAGCGTTTACATGAATTCTTCCTCATCTGGATGGTATTCTTTACGCTTGGTTCTCTGTCTTTTTTTAACCTTCCACTACATATTTTGTCTACTTTATATTCTTGTTGGAACCACACATTTATTTCATTAGTGTTTCTTTTTGCTTGTCAGTCAATATCAAAAGTGGCCTTGTGCAACAAACTCTGGGCTGACAAACACTGAACTTAAACATCGCTGTGTTTACTCAGATAATTGAAAACTAAAACCAGCTCAAGATTGCACAGAAAAAAATATACACAATGTAAAATATGGTTCATTGTTTAAAACTATGAGTGACGGATATTTTTCAAATAACACTGAACAGTCTCAAGTACCCCATAGAGTCCTCTAAAGCTTCCCTAAGGGCACCAACACTCACATTTGAGTGTAATACAAAACTGTGTGCTTTTCTATTCACTAAAGGTTTGGGATTGTCTTTTCTCTTATCTGGATTACACAACATTATGGACCTTCATTTCATGAATGGGTGATCCAGGCTGCAGAGTGTTTATGTTTTTACTTTCGCACTGTTGTTACCAACCCACAGCACAGCTGTTTGAGACAAGGAGGGACAACAAAATACACATCAGTGGGTATGTAGCCTTGTATTCACCATGGAGAGTCATGTCACACTGCTGTTTACCCACAAGTCAGGTTTAGAGCAAAAAAGCTTACATGCAAAAAAAAAAGCATGATGATTGTCATAGTACTCAAATTGACATTTTGGATAAAGGACGTTCTGCCCTCCCAGAACTGTCTGAATGTAACATTGCTTTCATTAGTCTGACCCTGCACTGAAGTCATATCTATTAAGCTAGCATAAGCTGGTTTAACTTAGAGGGAAAATAGTTCCAACTGTGTAGAAAATGCAACAGCTACTACTATCCATCTCATCACTATTATCTCTCTCTCTCTCAATCTCCTCTATTCCTCTTTCCAACGCCAACTGGTTCTGGTTTTGCTCAAGGTTTCTGCCTGTTAAAAGGAAGTTTTCCTCTCCGCTGTAACTAGCTAAATGCTGCGGGGTGCAATGCTCATAGTGGATGAAGATAAGGTTAGACTGAGTCCTGTCAGTAAGAGGGGACTGGATCATATCCTTTCTTGATGTTAATAATAATTTAACAGAGTATGGTCTAGACTCTCTCTCAAGGTACTCCGGCTTCCTCCCACAGTCCAAAAACATGCTCAGGTTGATTGATCACTCTAAATTGCCCGTAGGTGTGAGCGTGTGTGTGAATGGTTGTCTGTCTCTCAGTGTTAGCCCTGTGATAGGTTGGCGACCTGTCCAGGGTGTACCCTGCCTTCCGCCCGAAGCCAGCTGGGATAGGCTCCAGCCCCCCGTGACCCCTAACGAGATAAGCGGTCAAGATAATGAATGGATGAATGGATGGTCTAGACTCTCTCTCTCAAGGTACTCCGGCTTCCTCCCACAGTCCAAAAACATGCTCACCAGGTTGATTGATCACCCTAAATTGCCCGTAGGTGTGAGTGTGTGTGTGTGAATGGTTGTCTGTCTCTCAGTGTTAGCCCTGTGATAGGTTGCCGACCTGTCCAGGGTGTACCCTGCCTTCCGCCCGAAGCCAGCTGGGATAGGCTCCTGCCCCCCCGTGACCCCTAATGGGATAAGCGGTCAAGATAATGGATGGATGAATGGATGGTCTAGACTCTAGACCTGCTCTGTTTATAAAAGCGTCTTGATACAACCTTTTGTTGTGATTTGGTGCTATACAAATAAAGATTGATTCATTGATAAGAAAGTGATAAAATTGGTCTTGTTCACATTCAAAGTTTCAATCTGTGTTACCTCTATGTGAAAAAGTAAAGAAACATAAAACATTTCATTGACCCATAAAAATAGATCCTGCACTTTACTCCCCATTTAAAAAAAAGGGTAACACTTTACAATAAGGGTCCCTTAATAAACGTTAGTTAATGCAATATTAAGCATTAGTTAACAGTTTAATAATGTTTTAATAATCATTATAATGCATTACCTAACATTAATTAACATAATAGTTAATGCATCGATAAGCAGTTAAGTAATGTCTACTGCTCAGAGTTAATTAATACATTATTAAGCATTAATAAAATGTACATAATGTAATTAGTTAACCATTAGTGAATGCTTTTTGGACCCTTATTGTAAAGTGTAACATATATATCCCTTGGGTAACACATACGCTGAACCACTATTAGATGAAAGGTAGTTGAAGCAACACATATAAAGAATTTTACACGTTTTATTTAAAACAATAAAACAGATAATCACAGATAAAATCTCAACTCACACAGAGGAGAGCTTTGAACAACAATAAGGGTCCAGAAAGCATTTACTAATGGTTAACTAATTACATTATGTAACTTTTATTAATGCTTAAAGGCCCTGTGAGGAGTTTTGAACTGGCTGAGAAACAGACTGAAAATGATACCGATGCCTCTTTATAACCTTCAATAGCAAACAAGTCCATCAGCAGCAACACTGACACCTTCTCTGTTGTAATTTTTAATGCCTGAAACTGCCCTGGGAGGGTAGGTGTCAGTCCAGATGATGGACATCTCGCTTCAGAAACAGCCTTTATTTGACTGTTTTCATGGAAAATAATCACATTGCCTGATAAAGTTGACAGTTGAGCACAACAGGATGAGGCTTTTGTTGAAAACACTCCTTTTGCATGTATAGGACAAGAGATAAGAGGTATCACTTTGTCCACAAGGGGGGCGCCAGAATCGATACAAAACAAAAGTTCCTCACAGCAGCTTTAATAATGTATTAATTAACTCTGAGCAGTAGATATTAATTAACTGCTTATTGATGCATTAACTAATATGTTAATTAATGTTAGGTAATGCATTCTAATGATTATTAAAACATTATTAAACTGTTAATTAATGCTTAATAATGCATTAACTAATGTTTATTAAGGGACCCTTATTGTAAAGTGTTACCAAAAAAAGACTAGTTTAAGACCAACAACATGATCAGCAGTTGGAGTGCCGGCTGCTCAGATGGAAACCTTCAGTCTCTCTCTGAAATAATAGCTCAGCTGGCACACATCAGTGTTTACCAGCCAGTTTGTGTTGTCACAAGATTTTATATTTCTGTGGCTGTTAGTTACTGTGACATGGCACTGATTCAATGACAAACGCTGATGGATGATATGAACTTAAACGAAGGTGACAGATGCATCCTGTATACACTTGGATGTTGCGCAGAATAGCTGAGTTGTAGCCAATAACTTTGCTTGTGATGGCTGCAAGATTGAGCACTTGCATTGGAAGAGACTGCAAAAGGAGGCAGCAGGAGAGGAGAATGCACAAATCATCCTTGAATTAGATACAAAAGTGAGAGGGTGCATGACGTGCAGAGGTGGTAAGGATTGTGGGCTTTGAATATATTTGAAAAAACAATTCTTAAATCCAGGAATGTTCCAGGAAAAGGGGTTAACTTCATTTGAGTTCTCTGTGAGTGTGTGTGAGTGTGTATGTATGTGTAACGCCTCCTGGACTTCCCTGACACTGTAATTGCGCTGTGTCAGTTGATTGCTAGTGACACAGCCATTACTGCGCCTGTCCTTTCACTTCAGGGTATCTTAGTTAATTAGAGTCATTGAAATACCACATGGGCACTGGCAGGGAAAAGCACAAAACTAAATGCCGTGTGTGCTTAAGGTGAAAATAGCAATTTGTGGGAACAAATCGTCCAAAATGCAAAATGTTCCATTCTAATAAAAAACAGATCCAGTTATTATAACAAGTGACAATTTAAATGCTAATCACATTTAATGAAGGGGAAATTGTTTAACCACATGCTCTTTTTGTTTGTGCATGTAAAATATAACAGATTAGAAAATAACAAAAAGACTGTGCATAGTTTTATATGAAAAATAAAGACTGTAGAATAAGTAAAAAGGACATAATGAATACATAGGCTGTTTTCGAAACCTGCTGCTACATACTACCTACGAATGTAGTATGCAGTGCGTACTGCATACTGCATACTGGGTTTAAAAGAAGTATGTAGTATGACTGTTCTGTTGGATCTGTTCTACAGTACGCTGGGTCAGGCGTTGCTGGCTTTGGAAAATGGAAGTAAACAATGGCAAAGGTTATTGCGAAACTGCTTCTTTAGCATTCACTCATGATTTAAGAAGCTAAGAACTGGTTTATATGGAATGTAATAATTTTCACAGCACCTTAAAGGTGACATATCATGCAAAATTGACTTTTCAATGGTTCTTTACCTGAAATATGTTTCCCTGGCATGTCTACAAACCCCCCGAGAATGAAAAAAATCCATTCTGCCCCTGTTTTGATTTCTACACCTTTTTGTAAATGTGTGTCAAACGAGCCGTTTCAGACTTCAGTGTTTTTGTTACGTCACAACAATATCCGGTCTGTCACGGAGTCAGAGCTCGGAGCTTGTTCAGCCCATAGACTGTATAAAATAATACTGAATCCCTCCCCCGTTTTTCATTACCTGCACAAATGTGTGCTAACAAGGAGCTTAGGAGGGAGGCATGCTAGTTGTAGGCTGTCTTAATAAACACAAAGGTCGGTTTTACTCCCCACGTCTGCAGATTTGAAGATCTAGTGGATGATTTTTATTTGTCATGGATAAGTGCTAGCGCTAATTAGCATAGCCACATAGCTATATGTTCATAGCTGTAGCTGTAGCTGTAGCTGTGTACCAAGACACACGTCGACATACTGACAAATAAAACAACAAGAAACACAGAATCTGTGACCAATCCTTCATAAAAGGTCCTGCTGCCTTTCTGGCAGAGGTCGGTTTTACTCCCCACGTCTGCAGATTTGAAGATCTAGTGGATGATTTTTATTTATCATAGATAAGTGCTAGCGCTAGTTAGCATAGCCACATAGCTACATGTTCGTAGCTGTGTACCAAGACACACGTCTACATACTGATAAATAAAACAACAAGAAACACTAAATCTGTGACCAATCCTTCAGAAAGGTCCTGCTACAGGCGCCTCTCCGTCAGGATCAGATTCAGAGGGTTGAAGTAACGTGATCTCTGAGCAGCCGTGTATATTCAGCCAACATGTAAACATTAGATCAACGTGCTGGAGAGCCGAGGCACATCCACTTCCGGAGGGGGCGTGGTCAGAGGAAAAACAGAGTGTTCTGAGGAGGAATGAAAAAGAGGGTTTTTCAGGCAGACCAAAATCTGATTTCAAAGTGTTTTTTTGAGCATAAACTTTAAAGACATGTTTTGGGGACCTCTTAGACCAATATATATTGATGAAAAAAGCGTGATATGTCCCCTTTAATACTTGAGTTCCCCCCACCAAAAAAGAAGAAAAAAGAAAAACTGGGATGTTATCACAGTGCATTGTGGGAAATAGTACGCAAGGGAGACTGGTCCGCTGCATACTGAGAAATTTTCCCAAATCAGCACAACAGCAGGTAGTTTTGGCATACTGCAGATTTTGCTGTTGTTCACATACTGCATACTACATACTGGATTTTGGCCAAATCAGTATCTACCAGTAGGCAGTTTCCAAAACAGCCTTTTAATTAAAGGCCCTGTTTGTGTGCAGATCAACATTTCCTTATCATCTCATTGAAACCCTGAACTCTGAATACAGTCAAGTAACCATGTGACGGCGATGTGGCTCATTCATCGTCTCAAATAGAAACTGTAATGATAATTGATTTAATTGATTCGATGAAAAATGGGTGAAGGAGCTCCAGGGAGGTGAAGAATGGCCTCTTTTTCTAAATGACCGTGAAGCCCAACATTAACTCCACATTCAATACTTTTGTCTTTAAAGAAAATAATTGAATTCTATTCTGTGCTATGAAGGTTGCCTTCAAAGAAGAAGGACAAGTTTTATCATTTACTTGTGTTTACCTACTTTGGAGGACTTGAACTCTGACTTGAATATCTACCAAAGACTATTTGTGAGAAAAAATGACTTTAGGAATAAAATGTTATAACAGCAATGATTCTGATGCAATGTTTTGCCAGCATGCTCTTTTAGCTAAAGGACATTGCTCTCTGCTCTTTAAATTTCCTTATCCACTCTTCAGTGTTAATAATAAATTCCAAACAACCACAATCTCTGATCTCACTTTCAGTTACATTTCCTCTCTCAGGGTGTTTACACCAGGTATCAACATTAGGTGATCGGATCTTAAGTAGACAGTTCTAAGAACGTCTGTTCACACCTAGAAAATTAAAACCATTAAAGCGTGTCTCCAAATCGATCTCCAGTGACCAGCAGTGATTAGATTGCACTACATATATCCAAACATGTAGCTTGCATCATCTCCTCAAGGGGCAGCTTTGGCTCAGTTGGAGTTGATTGTCTCTCAATCGGAAGGTCTGGGTTTGATCCTAGGTCCCCCTGTCCACTTTGGACAAAACACCAAACCCCAAAGTGCCCCAAACTGTCTGATGGGCGCTATAAGTAGCTGCCTCTGCCATCAGTGTATAAATGTGGTGTGAATGGCTGAATCTGACATGTGATGTAAAAGCACTTTGGGAGGTCAGCAGACAAGAGAAAGTGCTCAATTAACACATTCCATTACCATCATCTTCATTATAAAAAAACCTCCACTGATAGAAGACTGTGATACAGACTCAAAACAGACTAGGATAGAGAGACAGAGGACTCATGAGGGAGTGGACAATCATGGACTGAAGTGACAATGTGGTACAAGACCCATTCATGTCATTATGAGCAGTTTGATTAATATTCATTAAAGTTGGGTGTGCAAGAAAACATGGTAACCATCTTTTTCTTGATCACAGGCAAGGGGCTGGAATCACCAAGTAACTCATGATATGATACAATGCAATACAATACAGCAAAAATAGACTAGACTGAGAGACAAGCTGTCCGTCACTCATCCAAATCATTGCCTTAAAGATGGAGAGAAGGTGGTCCTTTAATATATTCCTTGACACACACTGCCCAGTGCATCCTGGGCATGTTTATACCTGTACTTCAGGCTGTCTACTTGTGATTGGATCCCTCAGGACGCATATCAATACCAAATCTGGAGAGGGCCTTTATTTTATTTTGTGGCCTTCCAAGGAGCAGAACTCTGACAGGAATCCTAAGGAAGGGCAAGCTTTGTGTCAGGATGCGGGGGAGTGGAACACAATTGAGGTCTGGGAGAGGGAGGGGGGAGGTTTGAAAGTTATCCCAAAGGAATAACTACTAATTTTGCAAGCGATGAAAAGGGAAAGGAAAAAAAGACAATAATAATGAGCAAAGACAACCAAAACAAAACTGGAGCAAGGCAAACTGAACCACTGCTGCCAAGCTGCTGACCAGAGAGCAAACTCTCAGGGGGACCCTGGATCAACTCCTCAGGAAACACAAATATGGTCTATCAGAGCCATAGAGTAATTCTAATCTATGTGCCTTATAGAACAATTTTATAGAAATAAGAGACTTGGTCATTACTTTAGGTTAGAATTCTGCTGAGTATATTTTATAGTCCCCTAAATGCCTTTCTTTGTTCATCTAGATGGTCAGGGTATCTGTGCCTTTAATTGGTGCTGGTGATAGGAGCAACTGAGCATGTGCGCTTCAATGAGTGCCTTTGATCTGAGCAGGATGAGGAGCAACAGATTATCTGACTGTAGCTTTTTTAGTTTTTTATAGTTTTGTTGCTTTTGAGTAAAATGAAACTATATTTCTTTAGTAAACCAATTAATAGAGACTTTTGTGATTTTTGTTTGTTAGCTGTCAATATTTTTAATAAATTCTCAGTTTGTTTAATTTAATACAGCATCCCTTTCAATATTGGGTAAACCTGTTTTGGAAAGCACGAGCTAGAAACATCATGTCCTGCAGAAGTGGCACATTTTTGCTTTAAGTTGCCACTACATAGCATTTATTTGTTCATTTATTTGTGCACCCTTAAAAGGGCTTCAAGGGTGCACAAATAAATGCTTGGGTGATAAATAGGTCAAGCGAAAACCAACTACTGTACTGTAGAAACTAGAAACTGCTTTCAATCCTGCAGAAAAAGATCTTCTGCAGTTTACAGACAGATATTTCATAGTTCACACACACAGAGGGAACCTCTCTCTAGTTCTGAAGGTGAGACACTGAGTCAGCACAGAGCACTGAAACTCACATGTACAGTATATATAAACTACTCACACCTGGTCTCAATCAGGATACACACACACCTGACTCTGCTCTGGGATGATTCGCCTGCGAAACTCCAAAGTATCCAAAGTGAGTGCCCCTCACAGCTTTGTATCCCTTCTCTGTGTCCCTAAAGACTAAAATTTCAATTGGAAATTGACAAATGTATGAGGTAATGTGAAACAGAAGTAGATATGGTATTTTCTTGTAAGTGGGTGAAGGCTCTAGTCATCTAAAGAGTCCACTTCCTGTGCCTAATCATGAGACTATATTCAAGCAGGGCTACACCTTGTTGGAATTAATATAAGGTATTCTCTGGAGTTCACAGACCCATATTGTACCTCTAAATGTCTGAGGACCTACAGTAACATAGCTCATTTCTTTCACTTCCTTAACTATAAAACACTCGTCCCAAAATAGCTCTGTGAGGCCCTATGCAGCATGGACTGACCTTAATTTTCTCACTTTCTGAAAACATCCTCACTCCCTAAGTCTAGAACTGACCTTGATCTTCACAGAGATAGAAGTCCTTAAGTACAAATACTCACAAAGTCACCGTCCTTATCTATCTATCGCTGTTATTGGAAGTCCAGGCCTGTGGGGATGAGTGCCACTCTGTCTTCTTCATATTCTCCTTTCTATTCCACAGAGGCGAAGAGTCTTAGCGGTGTCAAGGGAGCTGATTACATATCAAATGTCACTCACTCCTGACTAATAACTCCTGAATCCGCTTGAAAAGTACAGTTTGTCTTCAGATTATTTCACTGAAAAGGAATCAGTGGCCAGACTGAACAACTGAAGCTCCAGATGAAGGCACTTAAAGAACAGGCACTTCTCTTAGGGGCTCTAGTATGTGTTTTTTGTGAGTAATTTCTCAATGTGGAGAGTGTACTTAAGGTGCAATAACTTCTAAAGCCAAAACAAACTCTCAAAAAAGTAAATTGATTCAATTAATAACAATATCTGGTTTTATGGGCCTAACTTTGAATTCCTCAAAGGAATACAAGAGTGCCTTTCTGTGTGGAGTTTGCATGTTCTCTCTGTGCATGCGTGGGTTCTCTCCAGCTTCCTCCCACAGTCCAAAAACATGCTCACCAGGTTGATTGGTCACTCTAAATTGCCTGTGGGTGTGAATGTGTGTGTGAATGGTTGTCTGTCTCTCTGTGTTAGCCCTGTGATAGGTTGGCGACTTGTCCAGGGTGTACCCTGCCTTCCACTCGGAGCCAGCTGGGATAGGCTCCAGCCCCCCGTGACCCCTAACGGGATAAGCGGTCAAGATAATGGATGGATGGAAACTATTGTTTTTGCCACAGTGTCAACAGGCAGAGGTGAAATTTGCTGGACTCCTTTCCACAGATTGATTAAATATGACATGTAATCAGGTTGTCCCTGGTGATGCATTAGCTGTTGAGAATTAATCACAGTTTTTGGAGTTTTGACTCATCAAAATCAAATAATTCACGCAGAATGATGATATAAATGAGAGATCACAGGCATTGTTTGTCAGTATGGGACCATTGCATTGTTAGTTTCAGTCATTCACTCAGGTTTACTCAGTAATTTCTTCTTTCAAATGGTTTAGTTCAGTCTATTTTTTAAAAGCCAAGGCATAGATATAATATTTTGAAACATCAACTTCAGACTCACCATGATGCCAAAAACAATATTAACACTGTGTTGAAATGTGGTCTCATAACTTCCTCTGAACTGAACTTCCTCATGGTTAAAGATAATATCGATGCCTGACGAATTTCATTTCCTCTGTTTTACCTTTTACTGCCTATGACTAAAAGGCTAAACTATTCCTGGGAGCCTAACCGACAGCCGCTGCAATGATTAGTATAATCATTACAGCCACATTACTATCCCTAATGCCCCCTATTTCCTTTTACAGCAACAGTTCTCTACAGTTTTACTGCTTTTCTCTGTCTCTGTGATTTCTCTATCTGTCCTCTGAGTCAAGCCATCTATCTTTCTAATATCTTTTCTTTCTCTTCCCCTGTCGCTGTGATCTTTCTGCATCCTCAAGTGTCCCCGTTTCTCCTCTTGTCTCAGTCCCCCTTTCATACTTTTCTCTCTCTTTCTTATTTTTTCTGTGGTCATAATAAGGTGTCACCATACCTCTTTTCTTTTTCTTGCTGTCATATCACTCCTTTCTCCCACACTGTCTATTGCTATCTCTTATTTTCTCTCTATTCCTCCTGAGTCAGTGAAAAATATAGAGAGCAGGCTTTAATGTGGCTTCAGTTCCCAGGCCCCATGGTCTATGTGTGTGTGTATGTGTGTGTGTGTGTGTGTGTGTGCGTATGCTTGTTTGTGTGTTTGTGTCCAAGTTTACCCCGTGGGCTCCGCAGTTAATGGCCTGGGGTGAAGCAGAGTTTGGACTGCGCTACTGGCCTCACACGCACACACACACACATCAAAATGAGCCAGGAGTAAGATGAAGACATAAAACACAGCACTAAACACCTGACAGGGAAAGAGCTTCCTTACATTCTGCAGGGGGGGGATTGGGGCCTTTCTGGCTGATATTGCAAGGGGCTTCAAATTTCAGGACTCAGAAGCAGCTTTGTGGGTACTTGTCAGTGTTAAAAACTCCTAGCATCATTCACAGTCTTATTCACACGTGTTTAAGAGCCTTACAGAAAAAAAGGTTGTTCAAAGTCCATCAAAAAAATGGTGTTTGACAGTTTAACACCTCTCAATAACGTGCACATTTATTCAGTGGCCGTGCAGCTTTAGTGGAAACAGTCACTGACCTTGACGCTCAGCTGCTACAGTGTAGCTGCTCGCTGTGATTACACTGGGCCCGCTCCAAGGTCTGAATGTGTTTGACTGTGTGCGCGTGGAGCAGAGTGTTGGCGGACAAAAAAAAAAAAGAAGCCGTGTGTGCCACGTCAAAATAACAGATAAAAAGGTTAAAAAAATATTGTGACACATTAAAAAAACAATCAAATGCAAATGTGCCTCTAATCTGCATATTGCAGCTCTGCCAACAAAATATTATGCACGGATACAAGCAGGGAGACTGCCAAAGTAAAATGAACTCACATAAGATAAAAATAAATGCTATGACAGAATACACTGGATGAAAGTAGACGAATCTTTAATTTAATGCACTTCAACAGTGTAGTGTCATATCTATGACTGAGAGAACTGCAACCGAACCCAAAGTAAATCAAATTTTAATTGAAGCCCTTTTGGCTTTCGTAAGACATACAGCCTGTTTCCTTTGATTTATATTTTTGCTGTCTTTGTAATGATGACTGTAAGTGATGCTGAACGCCATGTCGTGCCTCAATCAACAGACACATGATTAACAACATTACCTTTAAATGAAAATGAAAATAACCTGCACTGATAACAACAACACTAATGTATTTGATTGATAAGCAAGTGAAAAAAATGTGATCTAACTCAATCAACATAAAAGTGTTTAAAGTTGTGGGAATTGAAAATGCTAGTTAAGTGTGGGACAATTTGAGCCAGATGCTCATGCCAGGATGCTAACATGCTAAACAAACTAGCAAAATTAACTTAAAGGCCCTGTGAGGAGTTTTGAACTGGCTGAGAAACAGACTGAAAATTATACTGATGCCTCTTTATGACCTTCAATAGCAAACAAGTCCATCAGCAGCAACACTGACACCTTCTCTGTAGTAATTTTTAATGCCTGAAACCGCCCTGAGGGGGTAGGTGTCAGACCACATGATGGACATCTCACTTCAGAAACAGACTTTATTTGACTGTTCTCATAGAAAATAATCACATTGCCTGATAAAGTTGACTGTTAAAAGACAACAGGGAGAGGTTTTTGTTGAAAACACTACATTTACATGTGTACAAGAGATAAGAGGTATTACTTTGTCCACAAGGGGGCGCCAGAACCAATACCAAACAAAAGTTCCTCACATCAGCTTTAACCCCTAAAATGTTAAGCATGACCACCATCTTACCATCTTTAGCATGTCAATATGCTAACATTTTCTAATTAGCTCTAAACTCAGAGTTTGTCACTGTTTTTGAAAGTCATGGACAAATAATGATCTGATGATGATGTTACCAGACAACACAGGGAATCACCAAAGTTGTTCTGATTCATACTGTCAGGGGACATGAAATTACATAAATGTATAATATCAAGTATGATGGTACTCTATGTTCTACTGTTCTTCATACTGTGGATGTTTTTTGTGTATGTTTTTTCAAATAACCTGGTGCAATTTTATCCGTGCAATAACTTACCTATCTATTTATCAGGTAGAAGTGCACATAGTGTGTATACATCTGTAATAGTTACCATATTTTATTTTATTTTATTTTATTCTATTTTACCTTTATCATTGCTATTGTAAGGGCCAAGTTACATTCAGGCATATTAAAAGGTAAATAAATAATTAACAATTTGGGGTTTACAGTAAATCTATTGTATAATTTAAGTTGATAAAATATGATGAGTCAGCTAAAAGTAATTTGATTTAATTCATGTGGATATTTTGTAAAGTTAAAAAGGCAGAATGGTACTGTTGTCAGCAGTGAGTTATGTTACTGTCCCTTTAAGAGAGAGAGAGCTCTTGCGTGTGTCCGTAGGGTGAGACTGGGGCAGACAGTTGAGGATCAGTCAAGGACCGAGCCACATGGTTTCTTTACCGTAGTATTATTATTCTTTGTTTAGGAAAACTTGACTTTGAAATGTCCAGTAAGAATGTTTAACAAAACTGTGGATTAAAGGAATTTGTTTTATCAGTTTTACTTCGGAGTCCTGTGGGAGTTTTTTCCTCTTCAAGTGAACGTACACGAGTAATTCCAAGGCTTTTTGATCTTCAACCCACCACAGCTATTATTATAGTTATTATATATTTTTTAACTATGTTAGTACATTGTTGTATTCCCCTGTCCCGTGTTGTAAGCTGCTGTAACAAAATAATTTCCCCCAATGGGGACCAATAAAGTGTATCTATCTATCTATCTATTCTATGTTTGTTCTTATTTCGCTCAAAACCACATATTTCAGTCTCATGTCATCAGAGTATGACAAAGACTCAGGGATTACTAAAGTCAGTGGATTCACCCTCTAGGGGCCATGAAGGTCTTTATGGAATTTAATGGAAATCTATTTCAAAGTTGTAAACATATTTAAGCCTGAAACAAAGAAGTAGAACAACAGAACCACTATCCTCACAGGCTGCCGGCTCAATTTCTGAAGAACAAACTATAAATCCAGTTATTAGGGATGTTATGAAGCAGCTGTTTCCCTAGTTGTTTAAATGGAAGTATAAACTCTGACTATCTAAAGGGGATGGGGAAAATATCTATATGCTATAGAATCATTACATTTAGAGGTAGTGCATTCATTTGTGGCTGACAAGTTCTTTTTTTCATTATTTTAATTGTTAATACAAAATGCGGTCTTTGGTACTGGATGGTGCTCATATGCGTTGACTTTGGAAGTTTTAACAAGGAGTGCAGAATTAAATAAAATACTTGAGGAATACATCTCATTCAAGAGATCCCCTCACTGACCACCATCTACAAATAGCATGAGCCTCTAATGCTAAATTAGCTCTGTTCAAAAAAACAGCTAACAGCGGAAACACTGAGCATTTCAAAGCTGTCTCCCCGTTCAGAGCGAGTGAAGTTAATAACACAATCCATCACCTGCTTCTTGTGCAAAGACTCGGGGCCATTTAACGTCCCGGTAGATGAGGGCTTGTGATAAATGATAAAGACAATGGAACCTGGGGTGCCAGTTAGCCTTGGGGGTTTAAGCATGCGCCCCATATACTGAGGCTGTGGACGCTGGTTGCACTTCCGGCCACAACCCTTTGCAACACGTCTTCCCCCACTCTCTACTCCCTACATTTCCTGTCCCATTTCAGCTGTCCAATCTTAATAAAGGCAAAAAAGCCCAAAGCATGTGGAAGAGAATTCTAATTCTGAGGAAAGTATAGCAGAGAGCAGGGATGGGAATTGATAAGAACTTAATGATCCGATTCCTTATTGATTCTCTTTTCGATTCTCATTGGATGAGGGAGTGAAAGAATACAAATGGGTTTGTTTTTATGGGTTTTGTTTTGTTTGTTTGTTTGGGGCATGGCATTTAGAGTTGAGAGTCTTTATCAACTCCCTACAGAAAACATGGGAATAATGATACATAACTACACCGGTTAAAACCACATGCAACTCTGATCATTCTTGATTTCACCTGAGGAGATAACAGAAAATATGCAACATATTAACCTACAGAAATTCAGAGGCATCTACAGTGGCAAAAAGGTGTACACCCTTAACCACAAATCTGGTCACTGCTTGGAGGCACTCGTTTCTCTTTGCCTCTGTCAGTTTAGTCTTCCCTGCCTCGATGAAGAGGTTGCTAGAGGTGCGTGAGAGCTATCCGCTGCAGTCTTTGAGCTCGCATGACTCTGGCAGTCATCATCATCTAAAATTTAATTTCAGAAGATGGAGAGAAGTCAAATGGTGAAAGGAGGTTAACAGGGAGCTAACATAAACACAACAGACAGGACCTGGAGGAGTTTATCGTTACCTTCAACATTAAAAGCAGATGATGCCGTGACGTTTGCTCCGCTCCTGCTTTTACCTGGATGAAACTCACATTTGCTAAGTAGCAAATGAATTGCATGCTGGGTGGACAAATGTTTCTGCATATTGGAAGTATTCCCCCCCCTTTGAAGAAATTAAAGCATTGCAAGTGTTGCAAGTAGCCCTGGTATCATCTTTTTGCATGAAATATAGCCAAACTCTGGAGTGCTTCTGCCTCAACGCCATGTTGGAAAAGTTCTAAACCAAAATACACTTCTCGTGGTTGATGTCATCACGCATTTGTGACGTAAGAGGAATCAATAAGCGGAGTTGTTAGGCATGCAAACAAGCGATTATCAGGAATCGGCTAGGAATCTAGGAGTCCTATTTGATCAAGATTTATCCTTCAACTCCCAAATTCAGCAAATCTCAAGGTCAGCCTATTTTCACTTGCGCAATATTTCTAAAATTAGACACTTCCTATCTCAGAGCGACGCAGAAAAACTAGTCCATGCATTTGTTACCTCCAGGTTAGATTACTGTAACTCCCTCTTATCAGGCTGCCCCAATAAGTCTCTAAAGATCCTTCAACTAGTTCAAAACGCCGCAGCTCGAGTATTGACTAAAACTAGGAAGAGGGAGCACATCTCTCCAGTGTTAGCTTCTCTACACTGACTCCCAATAAAATGTAGAATAGAATTTAAAATCCTTCTTTGAACCTACAAAGCCCTTAAAAATCAAGCACCCTCGTATCTTAAAGAGCTCGTAGTGCCCTATTACCCCTCTAGAACTCTACGCTCCCAACATGCAGGCTTGCTAGTTGTACCTAAAATCTCTAAAAGTAGTGTGGGAGGTAGAACCTTCAGTTATCAGGCCCCTCTCCTTTGGAATCATCTACCAGTCAGGGTCCGGGAGGCAGACACCCTCTCCACTTTTAAGAGTAGACTTAAAACTTTCCTTTTTGATAAAGCTTATAGTTAGAGCTGGATCAGGCTTAGACCAGCTTTTGTCATGCTGCTATAGGCCTAGACTGCCGGGGGAACTGGCACACTGACACACTGGGATCCTAGCTCACCCTCTTCCCCCCAACCCCCTCATCACTTACTTTAACTCTGCCTGTCCCATTAAAGTTACTAACCATAGACCTTTCTGGAGTCCCTGAGCTCCCTTGTCTCGTAGATTCCTCTGAGCTGCCGTAGACGTCCTCCTGCTGTGGACGATCTGGACTCCAGCTGATACAGACGTGCTGGACTCCAGCGGCAACAGCTTCTACGACTCGTCTCATCACTATCACCTCTCTCTCTTACTCCCCTCTATCTGTCTTTCCAGATCCAACTCAGTCGAGGCATGATGGCTGTCTAACATGAGTCTGGTTCTGCCTGAGGTTTCTGCCTGTTAAAAGGAGGTTTTTCCTCACCACTGTAACTAGCTAAATACTGCGATGTGCAATGCTCATGATGGATTAAAGTGGGGTCAGACTAAGTCTTACCCTGTCTTGAAGTTGGGTCTCTGTTCATAATTTGACATAGAGTGGTCTAGACCTCCTATGTTTGTAAAAGCGTCTTGAGATAACGTTTGTTGTGATTTGGCGCTATACAATTAAAGATTGATTGATTGATTGATTGAATCACCTGGAACCGGTTCTCAAAAAGAACCGGTTTTCGGGTCCCATCCCTAGCAGAGAGGGTTGTGACAAATGGAAATCAAAGGCAGTGGATACATATCTGACTATAACAACTATTAAAGTGAAAACAAAGTGCAAGCTACACCAGGCAAACCATTCCTATTATAGTATAGTTGTGCATACATGTTTGCATTCAGTTGGACTAGCCTGTAATACAAACATTTCAGTTTGCCAATGCAAGTGTTGGTCAGTCTGTGTGTTTGAATCCTATTATCAAGAGAAAATGACTGAACTAAGATGAAGAGACTAACTTTCCTTTCTCATCAGATATAACAGATTCAGAGAAAGTTTTCCTTTGTGGACTTAATGTGCAGCTCAAAAACAGTAATAAATCTCAATTCATTACAGTATAAGGTATAACAGTACTCAGTATATCATGACATGTTTAAAATAATAATTTTGTATCATCACTACAGTCTTTGGATAAAATTAGCAAGAGTCTCAGGGTAAACAATATCAAACTGTTTTGCCGAGTGTGGCTCACACTAGCAGAGCTAGCACCAGGGCTAGCACTAGCACTGCCCTCATTTTAGGTAAACGCCCACATGGTTTTTATGCATTGCTCCAGTCGAGTGGTTAAATGCTGATTTAAGCAGAAACAGCCTACAGTAACTTTATTACCATTTTCATGATCAAAGTATTGCAAAGCCATGCCATGTTACTGAATGCTACCTGTCATCTGTGTTTGTATACATCCGGGTAATACAGCATTAAGGCATTACGGCACAGCCATCAATCTGAGCTACCGTCCCGGCTGCAGAAGGTGGCTGTGCTTAGACCAAGCGGCAACCTCCGGTCTAAAAATATGAGTCCAATGTGGAAGTGTTAAAAGCTGCCGTTCATCGAGGATCAGCTTGAGGCTGGCTCCTGAAGTACCGGAAGTCACATACACATGAATGGGGAAAAGACGATCTTTGCAGCGTTAATAAACATGTTTACAGCCTGGTACAAAAGATGAGTGTAGTCTGAATAGCTAATTTCTCGACGTCCTCTCACTGTGAGGGGGGTGAATTTTTTTCTAATTTGGTAATTTAGAAGATATTGAGATTACTAGTCTTCCAATGAGAGGCACAGCTGCCTGTGGGAACACTGCAGCTGTTGGCTAGGAGGCTCAAAGCCCGCCTCTTTATGTCACACTGGCTCGACAGAAGCAATATGGCTGCCGCTGCCGATTGGTCTCAAAACAGCTCTTCAGAAACAGATGGGTGACGTCCAGATTTTTTACAGTCTATGGCTTAGACACAACATGACAGGCATTTTTGCCTACAGTTCTAAAAATATAAATGTACCTACTTTCAATCTTTGCAGACAATCGACAACAGAGACGACTTTCAAATATTTGGGAGACTAAATGCTAACAGTCCTACTTCAGTGTTTTACTTCTTCAAGAATGTTGCCTCAGAATCATCATCTGATCACAAAACTTTATCCAAGATTTGAATGTTTGCTAACTTGCATAACTGCTCCATCTGAGTCTCATTTTTCTCTTGTAATTCACTCCTCTTTGAGGATTTCCCCCGAGAAGGATATTGCATGGTCTTGCCTTAGGCTCCAGCAAACACCAGAGCAACCAGTGGTCTGATGCTCCGGTGGAGTGTTACAACTCCATTTCTCTCTGACAAATGTAATCATTTATCACTGGAAGAAACGGGCACTGGTGATTCATCATTTATATTGAATGTAATCAATCAGAATGTGTATATAATCAATTTTTAATCAAGACAGAGGAGGTCAAAATATGTCACTGGCTTCCTCCTGCACCCACTCCTCACTCAATGTGACGGATTACTTTAGGGTTTTAGTTTGAATCATTGATTTTGTGGATTATTGAAAAAGTAGTATTCACTATCTCACATGGGCGTTTATCTGAAGTTCTTCAGGAAGTTGCCATGATGTGGAAACAGGCAGACAAGGGAGGGATTTGCTTTAATGCTGAGATATAAAGTGAAGATAAGTAACACTTTTATTTCTAAAGCTGTTTTTGACATTTGTCCTACTCTTACTAATTATCTTAGCTCATTTTAACCCGCTTTAAAGCTAGGGTTGGTAGTCTCGGAAAACCAGCACAAATTTGAATGTAGCTTTTCCTCATGACCCCGTCTAACCCCTCCCCTCCTCCCTCAGAGCTCCTCCAAAACGACGCCCCCCCCGCTCACATGCACGAGCGCCGCTGATTCTCGACCATATGATCGTGACTGATTCAAAACCGTTCCTCACCAAAACATTCTCATAGTGAAAGTTAAAAACACAAACAAACATGGCTGCTGTTAGTACTCACAACTGTCATGCTAGCATTATCCAGTTGTACTGGTGACAAGATATCAGGAGAAAAGTTATAACACATATATAATACTGTAACAGCTCTACTGTTTGTTAAACATGTTCAGTGTAGATGCTCTTAATTCCTACAGTGTTGACAGTCAGTGAAGGCATCAGGAGAGGTGTAGAGTGTGTGAGCTGGAGAGACAAGAGGAGAAGTTCTTCATTCATTCAAACATTGATTGTTGTTTTGTTGGTTGGCGTGATCACGGCCGACAGTGACCGGTTATTAAAGATCAACGTGTTCACGAATTGGCTCGTCATCACTACAGCGTCCGGACGGACGCTACAGTACATCTACATTTTCTGTAGGACTTACTGAACGTCATTAATTATTCTGCTTGTTGGTGAGAGCTTTTTAGACTCTGATCCGGACTACAGTCCTGAGCAAAGCACCTCATCAGGTCAGAGGGGACAGGCCCGAGGACGAGCGAAAGGGGCGGTAAATAGAGTCAGGGGAAGCAGAGGCAGGAGACGGGGACTCGGAGGAGTGCACGCCGGGGAAATGTACGCGCAGGAGGCGGGCAGAACGGATGGACGGGATTTGATTGGTTTAAAATTTGGGGACCCAAAAAACGGTGGTTGGTGTTTTTCCAGGTTTACTCCGGCTGTAGATAGCAGCTTTTTTTCACTCTTTTTTAAGAACACATTATGTATTGATTACCATCAGGACATAAAGATAATTTTAACCAGTATGACAAAAAGTGCATCTAAATCTAATTACCAACCCCAGCTTTAAATGCAAATTTTATTTGTATTTTTAACATATTTCTAATTTTCCTTTTCTTTTCTGTTTTAATATATTTGTCATTTTAATTGTGCTCTTTCATGCTTGTCTGAATGTTCTCAATGCCTTTAATGTTTTAATGTAAAGCACATTGAGTTGCCCTCCTGTATGAAATGCACTGTACAAATAAAGTTGCCTTGCCTTACTCACTGTCTATCATTCCTCTTATTACCAGTCTATTGATGGAATCAATCAATGTTTGACACAACATTTTTAGCTTTCAAGTTTTTAATGATTTAAATAGATGCTATTTGATTTGCTACAGACGTCTTTACTGTAAGGTTGGACTTCTTCCATGACAACTTCGGCAGTTTTCTTAAAATCATGCTCAGTAAGCTCACATTGCACCGGGCATTTCTACTGATGGAGAAGTAGATGACGTGAGCAGGACTACACTAATCATCATACCTTTGTTGATCAGCTATAAACACCGCCATATATCACAAACCAAAGTCTGTTCAGTGTTGGCTCCATGTGCCCTCTTATATTAAGTGGACTTCTCTAATGAAGCCTACCACTTTTTGTTTTTAAACTCTCTTATACTTTTCTGTGTTTAGTCTATCCTTTTAATCTACAATAAACAGAGCAGTGTCAGATTTACAGGACTCTTTACTGTGGACTTGTATGGTTATATCTAGTCCTCCAGAGTCTATCATTACAAGTGCGTACCTAGCTAGCTCTGTTCTTCACAGAAACAAAGAACTATGAAAAACAGCAGACCTCTGACTGCCACAAACAACCAGTCAGAATAAATCTTTTAATTGGGTCTATGTTAACTATCTTGGTTAAGGCTGTTTTGGACAACAGTTTGGAATAAAGTGGTTTATTTACACTTAAGTAATAATTATGAGGTACTCAAGTTGTGTCACTTACATAACCTGTAACTTGAGTAGGTTAGAAGAAGCTTTGGTGCCTAAACCAAACAAAGTTGTGTCTGTTTCCTAAAGTTCACTGTAAGTAGTACCCTTATGACACACAATATAACATTTTAGATACTGGTCATTTGGATCATTTTGGGAGGCATTGACTTTCCTACCAGTCTGTAGATACAGTATGAGGATCTGATGTTTCTGTAATATACACTATATTACCAAAAGTATTCGCTCACCTGCCTTGACTCACATATGAACTTAAGTGCCATCCCATTCCTAACCCATAGGGTTCAATATGATGTCGGTCCACCTTTTGCAGCTATTACAGCTTCAACTCTTCTGGGAAGGCTGTCCACAAGGTTGAGGAGTGTGTTTATAGGAATTTTTGACCATTCTTCCAAAAGCGCATTGGTGAGGTCACACACTGATGTTGGTCGAGAAGGCCTGGCTCTCAGTCTCCGCTCTAATTCATCCCAAAGGTGTTCTATCGGGTTCAGGTCAGGACTCTGTGCAGGCCAGTCAAGTTCATCCACACCAGACTCTGTCATCCATGTCTTTATGGACCTTGCTGTGTGCACTGGTGCACAGTCATGTTGGAAGAGGAAGGGGCCCGCTCCAAACTGTTCCCACAAGGTTGGGAGCATGGAATTGTCCAAAATGGTTTGGTATCCTAAGGCATTCAAAGTTCCTTTCACTGGAACTAAGGGGCCAAGCCCAGCTCCTGAAAAACAACCCCACACCATAATTCCTCCTCCACCAAATTTCACACTTGACACAATGCAGTCCGAAATGTACAGTTCTCCTGGCAACCTCCAAACCCAGACTCTTCCATCAGATGGAAAAGTGTGATTCATCACTCCAGAGAACGCGTCTCCACTGCTCTATGGTCCAGTGGCGGCGTGCTTTACACCACTGCATCCGATGCTTTGCATTGCACTTGGTGATGTATGGCTTGGATGCAGCTGCTCGGCCATGGAAACCCATTTCATGAAGCTCTCTGCGTACTGTACTTGGGCTAATCTGAAGGCAACATGAAGTTTGGAGCTCTGTAGCAATTGACTGTGCAGAAAGTCGGCGACCTCTTTGCACTATACGCCTCAGCATCCACTGACCCCTCTCTGTCAGTTTACATGGCCTACCACTTCGTGGCTGAGTTGCTGTTGTTCCCAAACTCTTCCATTTTCTTATAATAAAGCTGACAGTTGACTGTGGAATATTTAGGAGCGAGGACATTTCTCGGCTGGATTTTTTGCACAGGTGGCATCCGGTGTAAAAACAGTCTGCATGCCTAGGTGCTTGATTTTATACACCTGTGGCCAGGCCAAGTGATTAGGACACCTGATTCTGATCATTTGGATGGGTGAGCAAATACTTTTGGTAATATAGTGTATTTTCAATGACAAACTGACTGTAACAGACTCTGAGGTGATGGATTCAGTACACAGAAGTGATATAACCCTTTTATGCTTTCACATCTCTGTGTCCCTTGCCACTTGGTGTGTAAAGAGATTTTGTGAACATTTGGAACATTTTTTTAAAAGGCAGAAATGGTGGACATGGTTTCCTTCATTCCTTCATTCAAAGGGTGTTTAAGTCACTGGTCACTGTTTGATGTTCTGATAAGAACTTTGTTTGAAGCATTCTGACATATCAAAGCTCAAAGCAAATCTTATGTTAATTAACCTTCTTCGCAACCTTCACCTTTAAGGGGGGTCAAAATTCAGCTTCTCTGCAGTGACTGGTTTTAGTCCATGTGACAGTTTGACAAGTTCAAAGGACCTGGAAGGCAACTATTTACCCTCTCTGAGTGTTGTGCTCTGGAGAAGGGCAGAGGTGGTAATAAATCTCCCAGCATGCATTAGAGGGCCGAGAGAGAACAGTTATCTATTGCCTGATTTATACTTCTGACTGCGTAGCCTACGCCGTAGGTCTGCGTAGCTCCCGTACCTACAGAGGCCTATGCACGTAGCCAACGCACACATCCTCCAAAATGTAACTACACGTCGAATCGACATGGACCACAAGCCCTGTGATTGGTCCGCTCTGCAGCATTGTATTTCCCGCATTTACGGCACTTCTGGGATCCCCGCAAATCCTCCGTGTATTTCATCTCCTCCGACGTGTCTGTCATGATCCTCATCATGGCAGCCCTCTCCTCTCCCTCTTTGTGTGTGTTTTGTCATTTCCCTGTCTGTTGCTCCTCCTCCTGTGTCTCTTCCCCTTGTTTGTGTCTTGTGGGTAAATGTAGGCGGGGTTTCCATTCTGCAGGCAGCACCAGGTGAAGCCACTCAATAATCAACCCTCTCCTATAAAGACTCCGGATTCTCTCCTACTCGTTGCCAGATCGTACTTCAGTTTTAAGTGGTACACTGAGTCCGTGGCTCCTCAAGCATGTTTTTGTTTTGCTTGTCTTTGTGTGTGTCAAGCTGACGTCCTTGTGTGTTTTCATCTTGATTCAGAGATTGCCGTGCATGCTTCCTGCTCTCGTGCTGATCGCTTCCCTGTCTGCTGCTGAACCTGCCTGCCTTTGCCTGAGGTCCAGTTACCCTCTGTGGAAGGACACTGGAAAGAGGGACTGCTCCGCTCGTTACCCACGGCGCCATTACCACGGAGTTCACTCTAAATAAACACTTGTATTTTCACAAATCCAGCTTGCCTGAGTTCTGCATTTGGGTCCGGTCCTAGTGACAATCATAACAGTGTCCTCACTATTCTTCCCTGTAATCATGTCTGTATGATAAACAGCAACATGCATCAGCTGTGAATTAACATAATATGCTCAGATTCACTGTGAAAACGTAAACAGATTGGGTCTGATTCACTAAAAAATGTGTAGAAATGTTCTTACTCTGTGCATACAATACGTATGCAAAATCACCGTCGGATTCATGACAATTTTGTTCTCACCACCGTGCGTATATTAGTGAATCAGAATCATTCTAAATCGACAGGCGCGTGCTCGCAACCTTCAATCAGCATACTACCACGCCCCAATTCATCCATATAAGGACATCGGTGTGTGGAATCTTGATTAATATCCTCTATTATAATCATGCATTTTCTTTAAATATAATCATGTTTTCCTTATTATGCTCATGTATTCTTCTTTTAACAATTATATTCATATGTTTTCCATTTTATATGTTTTATTGAAGAAACCAGCAAATAGTACGGCATAAGGCCAAAGATCTGTGCAGATATCTGAATAAAGGTGAGACTGAGGTCAGAGCCCCAGCTTCTGCAAGTTCAATGCAGGTTCAGCCCGGATGTGGTTAATTCATCTATTTATAAGTTGTTTTGCAAAGACCGAGAACCAACCCTAGCCTCATATTGCAGTTGAATGTAAGCGAAGGGGATTTTTGGTAACTATGCCAAACGCTTTGTGTTGGATAAAAGAGCCGACGTACGCTTTTAAGAATTGTTGATATGTGCTTTTGATAACCACAAATGTCGTAAGATGAATACGATATGTGCAGACGTGTGCTTTTTGTAAACCACTAGACTGAGGTAATGTCTCTGTTGTTTCCAGGGTACGATGTTCACCTGACAAGACCCTTTGCTCACCCTTGATTGCAATTCACCCACACCTGTCCCCCCCCCCTTTTCCCCCTTTCTTTTCTTTTTCCTTACGTATGAACAACTGTATTAAAGGTCATGTTTTTCCCCCTCCCTTTTTCCTCCCTTATTTTTGAAGAACTATGAAGTATTGATCATCTCTGTCACTCAGCGGAGAACTTCATATGCTCTTGAGTATGCTGTAACTTCTCTCTCATGCTGCATGAATAAACTTTGTGTATAAACTTTGATACTGAGTTCGAAGCCTCATTTCTGGTCACTGCTCCGCTGGACGATCGCCTCACGGCTGGGTCACCCTACCACAGGTGCATCACGACGCTGAATTTCAACTCGGCAGAAATAGAGCTGATTGTTTCGGAGGTTGAGGCAAGAAAACCAACACTTTTTTGAAGTGTGTCAGGAGTCACCATGACAGAAACAAAATGAAGCCTGGGTTTCTTACTGAGGCTGTTAATACTGTGTCTCCTGATGTTTGCACCGTGGCTCAGGTTAAGAAAAAAAGGTTTGATATTAAAGTGGATGCAAAAAAAAAGACTAGAAGAACAGAAAAAAAGGAAGGAAACTGGAGGAGGACAAGGACCACCTGATCTGACAGCTCAGGATTAAAGAATGCCTGCAATTATGGGTGACACCTCTATATCAGGAATATGTTCCCGAAATGAGGGATAAAGTGATGACATTCAACCATCGCCTAATGGTCATTTATTTAATTTAATGATCACGGCACGCCACCATTATCTTTGACACTTTCTCAGGGGTGTGGAGTAACTTCCCACCAGCTGTGTCCAAACACATCCAACGAGCCTTCAGCAGCCCAAATGTGAGCTCTACTACAGCACACGTGTGGGCATGGACGTTTTTATAGCACACCTCTTGGGGGGAGTTTCGGGACTCCCAAAAGGAGTCATAAACCAGGTTTTAAGATCATATCTCACAACAACATTTTAGCATAAATAGGAAAGAGACTTAAAGGTGACATATCATGCAAAATTGACTTTTTAATGGTTCTTTACCTGAAATATGTTTCCCTGGCATGTCTACAAACCCCCCGAGAATGAAAAAAATCCATTCTGCCCCTGTTTTGATTTCTCCACCTTTCTGTAAATGTGTGTGAAACGAGCCGTTTCAGACTTCCGTGTTTTTGTTACGTAACAACAATATCCGGTCTGTCACGGAGTCAGAGCTCGGAGCTTGTTCAGCCCATAGACTGTATAAAATACAACTCAACCCCTCCTCTGTTTTTCATTACCTGCACAGATGTGTGCTAACAAGGAGCTTAGGAGGGAGGCATGCTAGTTGTAGGCTGTCTTAATAAACACAAAGGTCGGTTTTACTCCCCACGTCTGCAGATTTGAAGATCTAGTGGATGATTTTTATTTGTCATGGAAAAGTGCTAGCGCTAATTAGCATAGCCACATAGCTACATGTTCATAGCTGTAGCTGTGTACCAAGACACACGTCGACATACTGACAAATAAAACAAGAAACACAGAATCTGTGACCAATCCTTCAGAAAGGTCCTGCTGCCTTTCTGGCAGAGGTCAGTTTTACTCCCCACGTCTGCAGATTTGAAGATCTAGTGGATGATTTTTATTTATCATGGATAAGTGCTAGCGCTAGTTAGCATAGCCACATAGCTACATGTTCGTAGCTGTGTACCAAGACACACGTCTACATACTGATAAATAAAACAAAAAGAAACACTAAATCTGTGACCAATCCTTCAGAAAGGTCCTGCTGCAGGCGCCTCTCCGTCAGGATCAGATTCTGGATCAGATTCAGAGGGTTGAAGTAGCGTGATCTCTGAGCAGCCGTGTATATTCAGTCAACATGTAAACATTAGATCAACGTGCTGGACAGCCGAGGCACATCCACTTCCTGAGGGGGCGTGGTCAGAGAGAAAACAGAGTGTTCTGAGGAGGACTGAAGAAGAGGGTTTTTCAGGCATGCCAAAATCTGATTTCAAAGTGTTTTTTGAGCATAAACTTTAAAGACATGTTTTGGGGACCTCTTAGACCAATATATATTGATGAAAAAAGCGTGATATGTCACCTTTAAGCTAAATATAACATAATATATGCTCACCAACTAACCATAAGTTTCTTAGAGCAGAGGTTCCCAAAGTGGGGGTTGAGACCCCCTGGGGGGTCGCGAGACACAAATGGGGGGTCGGGAGATGTCTTCCAGAATTTTTTTTTTTTTTTAAGTTGTCTAAAATAGAATAGAATAGAATAAAATATTGACAAAAATAGTAGCTAACCTTGAAATAAAACCTTGAAAATAGAAAATGTGATGAGTTTTCTGCCTTTCTTTTTACCAGATGGCTATATGACAGTCATCTGGCATTTTTGTCTTAGTAAAAGTAGTTTATAAATATGTCATGCATTTAGTTAAAAGAGTGTGTGTTTACATTTTCTGAGAAAGTTGGTCGTCATCATTTGTACGTACGCATGGTCTGAAGAAGTTCCATTTTTTGTTTGCAGTGTAAGAACAAATTCTAGTAAGAACATATTGATGAATCCCAGATTTGTGCTTCAAACACACTGTTAGTAAATGAGGCCCATTGTAACTGCGCCGGAAACAGGCGACTGGACTATCACAGAGACCACACTGCCCTCAAGCTTTTCGGTATTCGAGTATTGCTGCGTATCACAGACATATCGATGCAGCAGTATGTGGTGCCCACGTCCACGTCGACCACTGCTGTGTAGGGTCGACACAGAGGTATAAACCAGCCTTAAGTAAGCATCTAGATGAGTGGATGTATTATTTTCTTCATTACAAGCATATGTTAATTTGTTTTCAGCCGATGTAAGAGTTGAAATTAAAAAAGAAAAAAAAGTTTTTATGCTTACTCACCATCAGACCACCTCATGGCATCGTCCAGGTTTGGTGGCAGCCCCTTCCACAGCGTGCTGTCTTTAGGGTAGCCAAGGTCCATTCGTCTCAGGTGGTCGTCGTAGCGCCAGTAGCTGCTGTCCTTGAAGAAGTAGGTTTTGTCGTTGTGGAGCCAAACAAAGGCCGCATCCACGCCGTCAGAGGGAAGGCCAAAGTCACTGATCGGACGAGGGTAACCCTCCTCCACGATGTTATCTTTAAATATCCAGTACTTCAGACCTGGAGAGGGTGGACAGAAAATCCATATTACAATTTATAGTGTAATACACTGCACACGGCAGAGCCTGTATGCACTTCTGATAATACACATGGAAAGAGAAGTGCAGAACACTCACTTAAGACAAAAACACATTCACACATTTGTTTTTGTAACAAGTCCAATGAAAGACGTGCTCTGCCAGGAAAGCTGTTTTACATTTCATATCAAATGTTACACATTCTCTTGATTTTATACCCTATCTTTTTTTAGAACATTGTTTTATCCTTTTAAACAGAGAAACAAATTCAAGTCCCATCTCTACAGACAGAGGCTCTTTTCATGTTCCCTCTTCTTAGTTTATAAGGATCAAACTTTAGTCGGCAGGTCATAAACAGTTTCGTAAAGATCTTTTGTCTCAAAATTCTGTGTCTTTGAAAGCATTAAGTGCTACCTTTATGTGTTCAAATACTGCATCTGATCTATCAACATTAATACAAAAGAAAGTTGACTGGAGAGATAAAACACTTTTGAACCAGCATAACATTTTTGTTAGTATTAAAGGTGACATATCATGCAAAATGGACTTTTTAATGGTTCTCTACCTGAAATATGTTTCCCTGGCATGTCTACAAACCCCCCGAGAATGAAAAAAATCCATTCTGCCCCTGTTCTGATTTCTCCACCTTTCTGTAAATGTGTGCTGAAACCAGCCGTTTCAGACTTCAGTGTTTTTGTTACGTCACAACCAGGCGGCAACCTCTGGTCTAAAAATATAGTGATGTTACGAGATGTGCCGAGGCTTCGAAGCGTGTGTCGAGTAACGGAGGGGGCGTTTCCGTGAAGCGCGTATCGAGGCTCGCTTCATTGAGGGGAGGAGCCGAAAATGATGACGTCCGAAGCCTCGCTGCCCGGCTGTACCACGTGACTGCTTCGGCAAATGGTTCAGATTTTGCTGCGAGGTTTGACAGCAATATAAACCCCTCAGGCCCCATTCATAATGTGGGTGTTTGATGGAGAGCTGCGGTCAGTTCAGAGTTCGGATAGAGTTTTGATAGTTTGGATACTTGAGTTTGGATAGTGTTTATATAGTTTAGAGAGAGACAGAGAGAGAGAGAGAGAGAGAGAGAGAGAGAGAGAGAGAGAGAGAGAGAGAGAGAGAGAGAGAGAGAGAGAGAGAGAGAAGCTAATCAGCCAGACTCCAGTCAGCACTGATCCAAAACACAACCAAATGAAACTCATCATGAAGCACTCCAAAGATCTGTATTTAGATCACTGGAGAAACCAAACAAAGACCCAAAGTAGAATGAATTGTTATTTGACCCTAAACCGTGATTATAAATTATCTGAATATCTGTACAGTGTCAGAGATACAAAACAAAGATGTATCCTGACCAAATACAGGCTGAGTGACCACCAGCTGGCTATAGAGACAGGGAGATACAGGCAGACATGGCTGCCCAGAGAGGAGCGTCTATGTGCTCACTGCTCTACAGGGGACATAGAGACAGAGATGCACTTCCTCCTCCACTGCAGCAAGTTCTCTTCTCTAAGAGATTCCCACTACAGGGACATTACTAACATGGTACCAAACTTCCCAACATTAACCCCAGAAGAGAAACTGTCAGTTCTCCTGGGGGAAGGGTCAGCAGCTCCTCTGGCTGCTAAATATGTGTCTGCCTGTCACAGCCTGAGGGACGCACCATCCAATGGGGTTTGATTTTGGGTGGAGGTTTTGTGAGCGCGCCGAATCGGGTGAGGACATTGAGATATGCTGTATAGGTGACACCATCGTTCATTAATGCTTATAACATATGTAATATATGGTTGATATGTATATGATGAATATAATATGTAATGAATATGGTGTGTGATTAATGTATATATGGTGAGTGTAATGTGTTGTGAATATATATAATGTACTGTATGAATTTATGTGCTTTGGCAATAATATCTCGTTGTTCATGCCAATAAAGCAAATTTGAATTGAAATTGAATTGAATTGAGAGAGAGAGAGAGAGAGAGAGAGAGAGAGAGAGAGAGAGAGAGATGGTTTGAAGATTTAGGAGTGAAAAGAGGACAGGTAAGACAGAGCCAACTAGAAAGAGGCGAATTAGGTGCAGACGTGTTGCTAATCTTTTGCAGACTTGGCCTAATGGTGAATAGCACGTCCATGAAATATTTGACCAGGGTTCGAGTCCAGCCTGCGGCTTATTAATCACATTTTCTTCCAGTTTCTACACTGTCCTCTCCTCTATAAATAAAAGATGTCAAAGCCCGAAAATATAACTTTAAAAAGAAAGAAAGAGGAGGATTTCCCCTGTGTGGCAACATTTTGATTTAATAACTCCTAATAACACAAGCATATTCAGTGCCCTCTTCCTAGTTCCACAATCACTTTTACTGTCCTCTGGCTGCTTAAGCCAATTCCATTTTCCTAAAGTGACGGAAAAATATAATTACACAACCTGCCATATCATATGATACTACCATTTTGGGAAAATGTACACACACAGAATACATTCAAAAATATTGTATCATACACATATATGATAATTTATGTACAGAAATGATTTGGTCATACATTTTTTGTAATTTAGTCATTCCCATAACAGACACAAAAATTCAATGCATCACACATTATGTGGTTAAGATCCAGCAGCATGTAATGATAAACTGGCCAGTAGGTGGTTTCGTGTGCACATGAAGCTTCGAGAAATGAACCCTTTCTCGAACCAATTGGCTCAAGTGGTTCGAAGCCTCATGAGGCTTCATCTCACCATCACTATAAAAATATGAGTCAATGCGGAAGTGTTAAAAGCTGCAGTTCATCGAGGATCCGCTTGAGGCTGGCTCCGGAAGTACCGGAAGTCACATACACATGAATGGGAAAAAGACGATCTTTGCAGCATTAATAAACATGTTTACAGCCTGGTACAAAAGATGAGTGTAGTCTGAATAGCTAATTTCTCGATGTCCTCTCACTGTGAGGGGGGTGAATTTTTTTCTAATTCGGCAAGTTCGAAGATATTGAGATTACTAGTCTTCCAATGAGAGGCACAGCTGCCTGTGGGAACACTGCAGCTATTGGCTAGGAGGCTCAAAGCCCGCCTCTTTACGTCACACTGGCTCGACAGAAGCAATATGGCTGCCGCAGCTGATTGGTCTGAAAACAGCTCTTCAGAAACAGATGGGTGACGTCACGGATACTACGTCCATATTTTTTACAGTCTATGGTCACAACAATATCCGGTCTGTCACGGAGTCAGAGCTCGGAGCTTGTTCAGCCCATAGACTGTATAAAATACAACTCAACCCCTCCTCTGTTTTTCATTACCTGCACACATGTGTGCTAACAAGGAGCTTAGGAGGGAGGCATGCTAGTTGTAGGCTGTCTTAATAAACACAAAGGTCAGTTTTACTCCCCACGTCTGCAGATTTGAAGATCTAGTGGATGATTTTTATTTGTCATGGATAAGTGCTAGCGCTAGGGGTGCAACGGATCAAAAAACTCACGGTTCGGATCGTATCACGGATTTGAGTCACGGATCGGATCATTTTTCGGATCAACAAAAAAAAAAAAAAAAGAAAGAAGACAAGACAAATACAACTTTGTCCCTCTATTTATTTTGTAAAACTCTTTGCCCATTAAATAAAAACAACATTCAACTCAAAATGTACAGCTTGTGCAAAGCACCCTATCTGTGGGCCCAGTCCTGCCTCATTCACTGCATTTCATGGCATGGCAAGTGAAGGAGCAGAGGAACTTCAAAAGTTTCACTCCATTCTTCTTTCATTTGCTGATTTTCATCGTCCACTTTTCTTTGAGCAGCAAAATGTGAACACACCGTTTTATTCTAGGGTCCTATAGCTGGTAAAGTGCCAACATGCGAACTGCTCCATAAACGAAAGTGAAAGTTAAAAATTGCACTCGCAGCATTGGACTCTAAGTGACCCAGTAACAGCCTGTCTGCGTATTGTTGACATGGAGAAAAAAATCCCGGTAAACACGCGGTGACCCGACCAAAACACAGAGTGAAGGAATAACAGTTCGGGGGCCTCAAATAGGCGGCCGGATGCGGCCCGCGGGCCGTGTATTGACGGCCTCTGGTCTAGTGGGTGCGCGACGGAATTTCATAACGTGGCTCAAGCACATTCAGCATTCACTGTATTTCACAGGGAAACCAAAATGCTCCAATACATGTGACTTCCAAGATGCAGGAGGGTTATAATGTTCCTCTGCTCCTTCACTTGCCATGACTACCACTGCGCTTGACGAGTGAGTTGACGCGCAACCTTTTTTATTTCCATCAACCGATCCGCGGACCACGTCTGTGCCGAACCGTGGAGAGGCATCCGTACGGATCACGGATCAACGATGATCCGTTGCACCACTAGCTAGCGCTAGTTAGCATAGCCACATAGCTACATGTTGGTAGCTGTGTACCAAGACACACGTCTACATGCTGACAAATAAAACAACAAGAAACACTAAATCTGTGACCAATGGTTCAGAAAGGTCCTGCTACAGGCGCCTCTCCGTCAGGATCAGATTCTGGATCAGATTCAGAGGGTTGAAGTAACACGGGTCTGTGAGCAGCCGTGTATATTCAGCCAACATGTAAACATTAGATCAACATGCTGGACAGCTGAGGCCACATCCACTTCCTGAGGGGGCGTGGTCAGAGAGAAAACAGACCGTTCTGAACCGGTCTGAAGAAGAGGGCTTTTCAGGCAGACCAAAATCTGATTTCAAAGTGTTTTTTTGAGCATAAACTTTAAAGACATGTTTTGGGGACCTCTTAGACTAATATATATTGATGAAAAAAGTGTGATATGTCACTTTTAAAACTTAAACTTGTTCCAGGATCTGATAACATATCTGACCTTACCTTTGAAAAAGACTATTTTGTGGTCCCCTGGCCTCTCATACACAGCGTCCACACTGTCCAGGTTGGTTGGGAGGCCCCTCCAGAAGCGATGGATCTGAGCTGGACGCAGCGACACCAGGTGCTTCTCTCGGGTTAGTCGCCAGAAATACTTTCCTAGAGGGAACAGGACAATGTTTGGTGGTTTATTGCTATTCAGAATGCTGATCAAAAAAATAATCATTACTAGCATGTTTGTAAACCTAAACTTGCACTACAAGTGTCAAAGTCCTTTTTAAAGTTTGACTACTTTTGTTGTTGGTATGAGTATTTGTCGATGTTGTCAAAGAATGATAGGCTGTTTCCTTTCCTCTGTGGTTCATCTATTGTTCTTTTTACCTGTTCCCAGAGCCTTTCCGCTTGCCATGCTATTTCTAAGAACTGTGGTATTTCAGAACAGGCCCAAGGCTGACTCTGAAAGAGTTTTCAAAAGCATGAAAAATATATAACGCTGTGTATCAGACAATAACTAAAAGATAACAAGTTGAGTCATGTGTCTAAAAGATTTAGGTTCAGGTTCAAAAGGGGCTGCATGACAACATCCCATATGTAAGAGTCAGACCTGAACGGCAGGTCAATTGTCCAATCTTCATCTGTGTTTCATCACATTTCTGAGAAACCAACATGCAAAGGGCAAGATGCTTGAAACAATGATCTATAAAGTTTTAATGTCATCTCTTGTAAGTCTTATAAAATATTCAAAAAGGTTCAAAAATGTCAGTTAAAGTTCACTATACTTTGCTAAGACATCTGCAGCTGAAGGCCTGAGAGCCTGCTTCTTGTTTCTGTTGTCAGTATGAGGCTGTGGGTCATTCCCCCAGAGGCCCAGCATGAAAGCCTGATGAAATTTTTGGACTGCAGTCTCTCAGCAGGACTCAACAGGCTCAGTTGGACATCTTACATGCACCCCAGGCTCTCCTTTTTCCCCTTCTTCTTTCACTCTCCCTCTCCATCTTTAATTTGCTTTCCCTCCTCTTACTTCCGCTCATTTAGCTAATTTCGCTTTATTTTTCCCCACACAGCTCTGTGGCTCTGCGTCTGTCTGTCTCCCTCAGTGACTCGGTACCTTTGAAAAAGAAGGCCTCCCCTCGAATCTGGGCCACTGCATCAAAGTGACTGGTGCATCTGTCGGGGGCATCTCGCGCCAGCCTGAGAGAGATGTGAGGGAAGTAGAAAAAGAGGAAGGGAAGATTAAAAAGAGAGGAAAACAAGAAGCTCTTGTGTAAAACTGGACTTAACCACTTTAAATCGTTGAACACCAGAGGCAAAAATGTTTCTGCAGTCTGATGACTAACCTTGCATCTAAAATAATTTATTACATAGACAATGAAAAGGTCATTTGTCACTGATTTTCTATCAATTAACTCTTTCTGAGGATCTTTTCACATCTGAATTTTATGTTACTTTCAGCCTTTGCTACAGGTATTTTTTTTTTGCATGTCTCAGTAAACTAAGGCTGAACAGAAGAGGAGATGCTACCATACTAACACGCCAAGGTCCCCGGTACATTTATCCCTGAGGCTTTTTAAGTGATTTAAAGCACTGACGTGGCCAGCGTGCCAATGATGAAGCCGTTAGCACTACAGGGTCGAGAGTGGGAGCCCGCCAGGCCTTCTATTACCAACAAAGGTCTCCATTCAGCGCTCTGTTAACACTACACCATCGCCTATCGTTCAGTACAGGTGCCCTTGTCAGGTCTAAATCAGCTTTTCCACACATCGTGACCTGATGGATTCAGTGGGATATTATCAATGAAGGCTGTGGAAGTTTAAACTGGGGAACACGATATTGTTAATTACTGCTCCGCTGCCTGTTTGGTGTAGACATGCCTCTCAGAGCTGCCTTATATGTGCTTTGTTTTTCTTTGTAGTGCATATTTCTGAAACAACTTTGAGTTGGAGACCACCAGAATTAAGACATTGTTCTGAAGTCTTATTTTGGACCTCTTGGGCTACTTTAAGGTTGGTGCTTGGTGGTTTGAGTACACACGTGATACATAAATGGACAAAATGAGTCTAATTATCCTCAGTAATCTCAGAAAGTAGCGGCTGATATCTGCCTAGCCTGCTTATGGGAGTTGCTTAATTAGACGGGCAGGCTCCCAAGATCACCCCTTTAGCTAATTTGCTTTGTTGGCACCTCATGACTTCCTATCAAGCTTAAAAAAACATCTTTTTACAATAAATGTATTCCTTCATGGATTAATTACATTGTTTTTCAGTAAAAGTGGGGAAAGAAGTAAGATAATTAAGAAACAATGACAGTGTGATTATAATAATACACAGGGAACCATCAGAAAATTAGACATCTCTCTTTAATGGGATCCAATATGGTTACCAAGCAGTAAACGCCACCTGCATGAGGCAGATTAAGGGTGCTGTGTTTTTAAAGATATGGCTCAACTGCATCTACAGGCCTGACTTTACAACAGGCATAGCTTTACGACAGCACTATTATGACTAGTTGAAACATTTGGAACAATTTGGAACAGGAAAACATCCAACAAATTAACATTTTATGGGATTTTGCTGATATTTATCTGCATATCAAGCTTTTCCAAGTTGAGCCATAAAGCAAATCACAAAGAAACATCTGTCCTAATAAGATGTGTCCCAAGTCTTTGTTACAAGAGTTGTTTCTGGTGCCAAAATGGGATCCTATTTTATTGACATCCTCTCTTCTGCTCGCCTCTGGTCATTATTGAGTCATGTCATGTAGAACGGCATTTACAGAAAAGACACTCAACAATATTGTAGCAAATCTTTGCAAGGTCACTGCATTTTATAGGTGTAAAGCTGTAGACTCTGAAGTAGAGACTGGGATTTTTTAAAGAGGAAAAGGCTGATTTTTAAGGCAGGATTGATCTTTAAATGAAGGTGTTTTCCTCCCTTTTCTGACATTCTGTTCCTTGTGATAAATCCAGACTGTCTTTGTCTCTACTTACAGGAAAGTGGATCTGTTCTCAGGAAGATCCAGCAGGACAGGAGGCTCGGCTGTCTGGGATGGGTTGCCAGGTCTGTTTGTGTGGGACACTGAGTCTCTGACACCTGAAAAAGTCAAACATCCACTCACATGAATATCAAACATATGATAAAAACATTCATTTAATCATTGGTTTGCTGTTATATTTCTTGTACACTTGTATCAAAAGCACAGACAGTGTGTCATCATTTTCTCCCTTTAGTCTATCATATTTCTTTAATCACTGAAATCCTCCATTCATCTCTTCATAATCATGACTCTCCTTCATTTCCTCTATCAGTGAATGGTGTTATAGTTATCATGCCATAACGAGGTCCAATTAACATCAACCATGTTTTTATTAAATCTAAAACCTTGCTCCACGGAGCTCATCGCTCACTGCTTCCTGCATGAGGGGACCTCTGTGTCTACACTCTGCTGAGCTGTGGCACCAAAACCTCTGTTTTCACCACTGCACCAAGAAATACGTAATTACAGCAGAGGCTCCTGAGTCATGGTCAGTGGAGGAGAAAGAGATACAGTGAATACAGATATGGATAAAATATGCCTCTACATATGTATTGGAGCTTCACAGCAATGATCAGATGTGGAGGAGAGGCAGAAACATCTCTTTGTTTAAGCCAGGATGACATGTAGCACAGAATCTCTTAACTTAACATATGTTTGATTGTACTTGTGTAATAGATAATGACAAAGGGTTAATAAAGTGGAGAAAAGTGGAAAATCTACTGCTGTAAGTATTTTCAGAGTTCCTTTAAATGTCATATATGCATTAACACCCATGTACAAGGCCACCTTATCTAATTCCCCACTTTGCTTCATTGCCGACAGCATCTTCCCATGAACAAATCAATTACTAAGCTACTATTTTTATGCGTGGGCACTTTCTGCAGACTCCTTGCAGAAACGTTGATGGAAAATCTAATAGAATTCCCTTAATTTAATCTCACCTAATTCTCTTTTAAAAACAAAGGATGGAGTTCACTAAGAACAAATTGCTGCTGCTAATAGCACCAACAATCGTGCATCATTTTCCCCCACAATCTGTCTTGTCTCAAGGTCTAATTCACAAAGCATGATGCACTGATGATATTCAAGTGCAAACACGCCCATAAAGTTTTGCAGTTCTGAGCTGTTTGCTCTTGTTTTATGTCTGATTGGGGAGATAAGCTGTCAGCATCTCCACTCTCTGCTGCACAAAAGTGAGATGTGTGCTTTCATTCTGGTGAAGCTCAAACCTGTCCCAATACAGATGGAAAGCTGAATAGGGAGGCAACACTTCTTACCACCATATTTTGAAGTAGATATATGATGGATTTGAGACCATTTTCGACGTTTATTAAACATCTTCCTCTCTTAAGTGACTTTGTTTACAAAAATCAATAAGAATTATTGTGTGTGTGTGTGTCCTATAAGGCTTGAAATGTATTTCTCACCCTGCTTTTACTCTCATGGTGCTGATAATTCAAGAGTATTTAAGGTCACAGCAGAATGACCTGATGTGAGAGGTTATTACAGAGCAAGGTGCACAACTAACCTCTTAAAAGCTCAGGTTTATTGGACAATAATTGTTCAAACTTGCTGAAACTAAATTCTAGTGTTGTTTTCATGAATGCAAAATGTATCAGCCGCAAGTTTTTTACACCTGCACTTGGAAATAAAAAAGAACAAGAAACCTGAGGTGCAGCATAGTTGTGCAAACGTTTTTTTTTCTAAAATTAAGTAAGCCAGGAAGAGGAGCTCATTCAAAAAAAAAAAAAAAGATGTCATGTGTTAGTACTCCAGACTGTCTCAACATGGGGAAAAGCATGTTCACATTACCAGGGTTGAGCCACAGGCAGCCAATGACTGACAGTTTTAGGTCCAGTATATTACAATATAGTAATAATTCCAAAGTTATTTGACCACATTTTCAACTAATGCATTTTTTTAGATCATCACAAGTGGAATTGTCACGATCACTGGAACGTTTGAATGTGACTCCACTTATAATAACTGTACAACAGTTATCTCCAGCTCTTAAGAGATAGTAAAAATTGTACTTCAACTGCTTGTAGCCATTAGTGTGGTACTGGCTTTGGCAATGAGGGTAATTTGCATGGGAAGAGGCCAATTTTGCCCCAATTCTATGCATAATTGCTAATTATAGCTATTTGTGGTAAAGCACAGTTTGTGAATTAGGCAGTGTCTTCCGTCTCATTTGCTAAAGCTATGCACTCCTTTTGTAAATCAGGCCCAAAGCCAGGTGACCAAATGATCCCTCTTACCGTAAAGCTGCCAGACGCGGACCTTGTCTTCATAGGGCAGGTCATATTTCAGAGGGTCTCCCACAGGACCCTGGTAGTATGGTCTCATGATGGACTCCATGGCTGAGGTGTGGACCAGACCGATGGCATGACCGAATTCGTGGACTGCAACTGCGAACAGATCCATCCCATGAGAGTCTGAAAGAGACAGAGAGAACGAAACTGAATAAGTTTGATGAGTTTGTGTAGACAGTGCAATAACATGAGAAAAAGGCCAGTTCTCAAATGCAGGACACGAGTAGGTAAGACATAGTTTCAAATTGTTAGCATGTCCAGTGCATTGCTCAATATGCTATGAGTTGGTGTATGAACAGGGTATGACAGGATATTAATGAATGTTGTTGCTTAGATCGAGTGTTTCCAGACACCAACCTGACCTTTCTGTTTTAAGTCTGCATCCTAAATCTTGCTGTCAAACCTCTGTTCAGGTATTTTATCCTTTTTCCCACTCATCTGCTTATGTTGCAAATTAAGAGGCATGACAGACAGCTCAGAAGGCTTTGAAGGCTGTTAGGCGTTTGGTGTAGAGAGATAACTATGGTAATACTGCCAGAGTCCCTGGGCTAGCAATCAAAACCTGAGTGCAGAAAGAAACCTAGAGAGCCTGCAGGCTACTAAAGCACCTTTCCTTCTGTGTTCAGCAAAAAAAAAAAAAGAAAAGCCTCCAATACTCTTTGTCAGACTCTGCAGAGCAAGACAAACCCAGGAGCTTGGAGGTGCAGGTTTTTAAAAATATGGAGAGCTAGCATGTCAAGGCAAGCTAGCTTAGAGTTCCTCGGTGGCCAGGCTGAGGTCTGTATTCAGATCACCTCCGTCTGCCCTCGGCTTGGGATGTACGTTTGTGCTCACAGCGCCCGGGAGGAGTACACTGAAGGCAAATGCCAACTCTAATCTACATGAACACATGGTGCAGAGAGGAAAGGTGGACAAAAGGAAGGAGGGAGGGAGAACAGCGGCTCAGTAAATACTATGTACCACGTCATCGTATTTATGCTTCACATGAGGCTGACAGAGTAAAAGTAATGCCTGTGGATGAAGTGAGAGCTGAGAATGAGGTTCATCCAAAATAGGAAAAGAGAGGGCTTAATGTAGCAACAGACTATTAAATGAGAAAAATGGCTATTGGTTTCCTGGATTTTTAAGTGAACCACAAGTAGTTTTTTTTCTTCTTTACTGTCAACTCGGATGCTTTTATTGCAAGACGCTGAAGATGTGAACCAAGGGTGTCTTTCACTAGACCTCTAAACTCTTCCTGTCTTCTATTCCCATAGTAGTAAAAACTTGCATCACAGGACTGAGAGGCTTTGATGTTGGAAGACCTTTGAAAGACTCATGTCTGGCTGCCTCAAAGACCTCATATTGCCCTCAAAGCCCTTCATGGATGCCCTGAAGTTTGCCTTTAGGGCTGGTGTGTTTTTGGAAGATACAGTCAACATCACTCTGGAGTAACTTTGAGAGCCTGGAAATCAATAACTCTACCATATGAGGACACTGAATATACAGTTAACACCTTCATTCTAGAGCTCCTGATCTCATGGATTGATCCAGGAAATTATCTTACTCTGTTCTATTTCACAAAGCTAGTCACAAACAAACATTATAGAATCGTGTTGCAAAATGAAAACATTAGAATTCTTCCATAGCAAAGACTTTAATAGATATTGAAATTGAAATGGCCTGAAAACATAATTAACCCCGTAAGCAGGAAGTCTCTGTGGCATCACAAACTGTTGCAAAACATCCAAAAATTGTAATCCCAATGATTTTAACCTTTAAACACACTGAACTACTGCATCCAAGATATTACATGCTTGATGTCACAGAATTTCCTGCAGCTGAATCTCAACAACACTGAGGGGATGATCATCGGCCTTGGTTCACCAAGAATGGTGACACATCTTGGCTTGTCAGATAATATTGCCGCCAGGTGTAAAAATGTAGGCGTCATCTTTGACGAGAACCTCAATCTGAACAAGAATGTCAACCTAGTCGTGCAGATTTGTTTTATGCAGGTAAGAAGACTGTTTTTATCTGGCAAAAACGTTCAGAAGGTCATACATGTAAATCCTCCTGTTGGATAAGTTACAGCTTGTCCAAAAAAACA